>NC_031773.1:33894132-34056888 GCF_001522545.3 Parus major | reverse complement strand
TCTATCTATCTATCTATCTATCTATCTATCTATCTATCTATCTATCTATCTATCTCAGTAAAGGAAGGTCTTGGACACCTCTTGTTGCACTGAAGAGACTCATCTTTATGCAATAACCAGGACTATCCCAGTTCCACGTGTTTGTCTGAACAGAGGGAGGTGATCCCAGATAATTTGTGAAAGATGAAAAAAAGAGGAACTATTTTTACAGTAGTGGTTAACATTTGAAGCTTAGCGCTGGATGGTTCTGAGATTCCTCTGAAAGGAAAGTTCACCACTCTCAGCTCTGATTACAGGCTTGAGAGGCCAACAGTCCCTTAGCATGAGCTTCTTAGCTTTTCTGAGGAGGAACAGGCTCTTTACAGCATCTTTCTTCAATGGCTTCAGAAGGAAATTAGTTTTTAGTGCAAATGTAAATTGCACATGTGCAAGTTATAATTCTGGATCATTGCCAGTAGGTAAAGTCTCTAACTCTGCTATTTGGTAGTTACTTTAAAGTTTTCAGTAATACTCTTCAGTTCTCTTCCTGTCCTTTCAGCTACAGAAAAAACATTTGGAAAGAAAAGAGTCTTTTTATGTATAGAGGGGATAAATGAATAGCACTTGCGGGACAAAGATGAATGGAAATTGAAATAAGAGTTTTTTCAACAAATGTTTATAGCCTGCAAATGACAGAATTTTCATATTCAAGTTTTGTAAAAAACAGCACTCAGGGGTAGAAATGAGAGTTCTGTGTGTGAGGGGATTAAAGTGAAAAAGCAATACAGCTATCTGAATCAGAAAAGACCCCAGTGCCCACAAAGTGCTGCAGAGAAGCAGAGTTTAATGTCAGTGGGATTGTGAAGGTCAGTGAGCAGATGAGGGTTGATGGAAACCCCTCTCTGGACTGTGAAAAGACCATACACATCTGGTACAATACTCCCAGAGGATCTCTGAGTTCCAGGGGGTTGTGAAGCCTATAGCTCACTTGCTGTGCTGTGTTATTTTGATAGCATCACTTTGTCTACAGCAGCTATAGAAAAACAAAGAAGCTCCCATTCAACTTTCAGAGTATGGATGTTTTATCTCAAATGAAACTTAAGGAATTAATTATGTTGAAAGCTAAAGCTTGCTTACTTACATTAGTTTTTAATTTTTTTAAACGTGTTTAGTATTTACTTACTTTGCTAAACATGCCTCACTGAAAGAGGGGATTGAGTGTCATATTATCCTGAAATAGAAGAAATATGCTTGTCAAAATAAATGTCAAATCTTCATTTTTCGAGCAAAATTTCACAGCAGATGTTATGGACTTCCAGTGTACTAATTCTAAACATAACTGGTGACCACATTGCCTGCCCGCCTGTATTCTGTAGAATTTTCATATAAAGCATTAAGAATGCATCTTTTTAGGGAATAATAAAATCATAGTTGCATAACTCATGTCTAAAACAACAACAGAATGACCTAGTTCTCATTTTCTAACTTGTAAATATCTGGTTTTGGGTCACAGATATATATGTATATATTTTGTATATATGTATACCTGTCTGGGTCTCATATCATTGGGACACTTCCTACCCATGGATGGAGGGCAGAAGAGAAAATTCAGGGAGAAAGTGTCACATTTCTCTCACAGGTTTATTCTTTTTCCTTGGAAAAAATATGGCAAGAGAACAGTTAGATATATTATATCAAATTTGCACCCACTGTGACTTGCCTTATAAACTTCTTTTGATTTACATAGGCATAAACAAAATTAGAATTATTTCCTGGTGTTTAGAGCTTAATATGAAATATGCATGTCTCTCCAGGAGAAACACTCTTAGATCAGCACCCCCCTGCTTGAAAAATAAGGCAATATTCTAAAGATGCATGTGAAACCTTTTGAGTCTTCATTGACATAGGCTGTTCTCTGCATTTTTAAGGCATCTTTCTTCACAGCAATCTGTACTTTATGACACAGACATTTTCAAGATATGGTGAAAAGGTCAAAAATGCCACCCCTTATGTAAGTCACAGCTCCCATACACAGAGCCCTGACTATATAATACAAACCTACAATAAACCTTTTCAGTATGAGTTCTTTAGCAAACATTTTTATTTACAAAGTTAGACTTAATCATTTATTTACAGGCTAGATAGTGAGGCCCTTACTGACATTGATTATCATGTTAATTCATTATGAATTAAATTTGAAACCACCAAAAGATTTTAAACTTGGAGACATACAGTTTAAGTGAATCCCGACCAGGTGCTGGGAAATAGGAAATCCCTGACATAAGCTCTGACATACAAGAAGGGCTTGGATCGTGAAGAAAATGAGCTTAATTTTGTAAAGCACCAGTAAACAAGAAGGGCTGGAGAGGCAGGGAGGGTGTAGAGAGAAATACGTGGTATGTGAGTTTATTCCTACTTAAGGACTTATTTTGCTTTAATATTAGCCAAGTATCACTCAAAGCTTAAAAATATGTATTTCAGAGAGTTTTCAGATGAAAGGCTCAGAAGAAAACCAGTGGTGTATGGGAAGAGAAGGCTGTGCCCTTTGGGAGGCAGAGCGGATCACAAGCTGCTTGAGGTTTGTTTTCTGGAAGAGTTGTTTCTTTAGGGGAAGTGAGAGTGTTTGAGACACTAGACCTTGCTAAAACAAGAACATATGAGTGTTGTTGGCGCCAGGCCACGGAGCGCCTGGGTAGGAGTTTAACACAGAGCTGGACGGGGATTTTCTGGCGAAACTTTTGTCAGCAGAGGAGCTTTTTGTGAAGACATATCCCCATTTAAACTCTCTCCCTGGGGACAAGATGTACATGGCTAGTGAAAAGTGTGGTCAGAGGGAAGGTGTGACACACCTCTGACCAGCACCCTCATGGCCAGCAAACTCACCTGCTCCACAGAAATGCCTGTGCCCTCAGAGGGCCTCTTTTGGTATGAGGGTTATTATACATCCACACTGCCTTTCCCTAGGCCTCTGAGGAGAGGAGAGCATCAGGTAACCCAGCTATACATTTCCCAGCCCAGAGCTGGGGCTAACAAGGCAGACAATAGGATCTGCCTGCTCCTGTTTGTATGAATATGTCCTGGACACCCAGGTTTGTTGTGATGATCAGGCTCCTGCCTCTTGTGAGCTGTGTTGTTTGCCAACTCAGTTTGGGCTATATTTTTTATATAAAGAGTTTGTGTATCTCTTGGCTGGAGTGCAGAAGATCATAGTCATTGTGAAATAAGTGTTTATATTGCTAATGGTTACAAACACCTATTATTTAAAAATGAAAGTAAAAGCCCCAACAGTCAAGAAATCAGTTCCCAGTAGAACTCCTAAGAGGAGCACACTCTTGTAGCCCTTAGGAAGTGGAGAAGCTTCAAATCCTGTTCTGAGTCAAAACTCAGCTGATCATTGTACAGTTCAGGGTGTGGTAGAACAGAGGACAAGGAAGGAAGGAAGTCCGTAGTATTATTTGGCAGAGGGAGGTTACACCAGATAGTTTTCTGGGTGGATTATAACTTGTTCTGAGCTGTAACTGGGGTGGGGATGGGGTCAGAGAGCTGCTGAGCTGTAATCAGTCAGTGCCTCTGAAAGAATGGGCTTGCAGCTTTGGGCTACACACCTTGCTACACCAGCTACACAGCTTTGGGTCAGGGAAAATCCATCTCATGGCAAAACTTCTGCAGCCATGCCCACAGTGTAACATAACTGAGACCAGATCCTCATTTCTTCTTGTCTTTTCCCCCCACATTTTGCATCACTTTAACAGAAAAAATAAGTACTATAAGCAAAAGACACAAGCTCTTCCTTTAGAGCACTTTAAGAGCAAAAAGTGTCTGCTGTGGAATAGAGATGCTGTCCTGTCGAGGAAACTCCAGTGTGGAATCCATCTCAAATGTCTTCAGATTCATGGATTTACTTTTTGGTGAGTGCCAAGAAGCAGGCAGTTCAAGGGCACAGCTCACCTATCCTGTTTTTATGCCTACTTTAGGATAAGCTTAATCAGTCCTTGGCAGTCTCCACTCCTTGGAAGAAGCTGTGAAGGCACTCTAGACAGCTGATACAGCCACCCATATGCATGCCTAACACTGGCTGAAAACACTCCTACTGCTTTTCACGTGCTCCAGTATCAGTCTTGGACTCAACCATAGCTATATAAACCCTGTGAGGCATGGAAGTTTCCAAAAAGGTCACAAAATCCTTTGCAAATCTTTTCCAAAAAATCACAAATCAGCTACCCAAAATCATGAAAATGGATTAAAACACACGATTAAATGCAATAGTGCTGTTTTCTTTCTCCTGATTTTTATTCAGCCTTTGGAGTTTTGGGTTATATTTTTGTCATGCTTTTCACTCTTATCCTTCAGCTCAAGGCTTAAATAGTTTAAAATGAAGGCAGGGATTCTTGTAATTGTTTGTGGGGTTTGAGTATAAACCCAGCTGTCATGGCAATGCCACATATCAAAAATAAGATCTGTTAGGAAATGGTAGTATTTTGCTAAGAATTGAACATAAGAGTATTCTTCAGATTTACAATTGAATTATTACAGGCTTTTATAATATTGTTACAAGATGTAATTACTAAGGTTGTAACTCAAAACCTGAGTTGTAGTAGACTACGTACAAGCTTAGTCAGACCTTGTGTTGCAAGTAGGGTCAAGGACAAGAACAGATACTAAAATTTTGCACAGTTTGAAGGTGTTTCTCCTTCTGTTTGCACTGCAAACATGCCTTTGTTAGGCAGCACATCCCATTTAGGTGAGAACTGAAATGCTGACGAGGCAAATGGCATTCAACATTTGCCTCACCTGGCATTATGGGTAAACAATTTACTGTGAAAGCATTAAAAAGCTCTTATAGTTTGCACTTCAGTTCAGACAGGAGTTTAATTAGGAAATGCAGAAACTTGTATTGAGTAGACACCTCAGAGCAACAAGAGTTTGCAAGAGGTGAAGTATCCCTTTGACTGGAAGACAAATGCAGTGACAGCCCGAAATCCATCTCTGTACACCTTATATAAGCTGAATCTACTGATCCAGCAGATCCTGAGATCTACTGATCCCTTTGAAGCTTGGAGCTCCACTCTGAATATGGTTCTTACCCATCCTCTCTGTTGTGCATTTACCACTGAAATGAGCAAAATCCCTTCTATTCTCCAGTATTCACACCCCACTATTGAAGGACTTCACTGCTATCCAGGACAAATCAATTTTTCAAGTCTGAACCTGAATGTATGACTAGTTGTGCAGTGAGTCATCTGATATGGGGCTTTGGTCACAGCCTGACTTTGTGGAGGCACCACAAAGTGCCTCCTTATGAGGTTGTAAAACAAGATGAAAAACACTCAGAGTGAGGAAAGCTCAGAGGTGAAGGAAGATAAAAACATTGTAAAATCAACTGTAGCTGCCTGGGATGTGTCAAAGGGGAGATGCTTTACTCCAGATTCATGACAGGCATACTGGCTTATTCTTTTTTTGCCAAAATATGCCTCTCTCTTTGTATTTTTTTTGTGCGAGCATGTTGTCACATCTCCCATCGTGGAGGGAGCTGTGTGTTGCATCAGAGGTTCCTGCCCTGTGCTGCACCCAGGCTCTGCACTGGTAACCCTCCTCTTCAGATCTGTAGAGGAGCAGTAAATAAATGGATTTCCACAAATTCTTTGCTGGGAACAGCTTTTGAGCAGTTTGTGGCACAAGCCTTGTTATTGGTAGGGTATAGCTGATTACCTAGGGTTAGTGGAGGGGTAGTGGAAGCAATTTCATATGCAGACAAATAGCAGCAAAATTTCTCATGCCATTCATGTGATTTATAAGCCTCTGCAATTATCTGCATGACCTTCGTACTTGTAAGTGCAACTAAGAATGTAATCTGTGCCATAATTGTAGCCTTTCCCTTCTCCAAGGCATAAAAAAGCACTGTGTAGCCAGGAAATAAGAAATAGGCTATCATATGGAAGATTTAAGCTGAAAATCTGTCACTTATTGGAAACTTTGTTTGCTTCTAAACTTAGGTTTCATATTTTTGTTTTAGAAATCATTAAATATAGATATGAAACATGTAGGAATTGTAGCAAAAGATAGATACTGAGTTTCTGTTCAGCAGCTGTAATTTAGCATGTTGTAAACTCGGGTCTTCCCAGAACTTGCTTGTGGTTATGTTCAATAGGGTTATTAAAAACCCAAAACCCCCAAAACCCCTAAAAATCCCAAAACCCCTAACTCATGCCAAGAAACCTCCCCAGAGGGGGAGGCCTTTTTTGGCCTTTTTGAAAAACTGGCCCTCTTTGAAGAGCCAGGGTGAATGCTTATGCTTGCCTCCTGTATTATTATTGCCCCAGCACATTTTCCCCCAGACATCTCTGACCGAGGGCCTGGGCTAAGCATCTCACAGACAACAGTGCTGCTACAGCTCAAGCCTTCCTTAATCAGTGTCTGCTCTGTGTGAAGATTTACAGCAGTGTAGTTTTTGGTACATAACACCATTTCCAAAACTCCACTTATAATAAACTTACTTTGCTGCAATTGCATTGTCTGCTTGCAGACTTATCTTTTCAAATCCTGTATCATCTGTGATTCCCTAACTGCCCTTCCTGGTCCTTTTCAAACGTTTTTATATGACTGTTTGAACTTTTCTCATGATTCATCTGTGGCTATGGCACCCCTCCATAATTTCTCAATTCACTTATTTGTGGAGTGTGTTAGA
Source organism: Parus major (assembly GCF_001522545.3). NCBI lineage: Eukaryota > Metazoa > Chordata > Aves > Passeriformes > Paridae > Parus > Parus major. The sequence continues at coordinate 34,050,224 of NC_031773.1, read as the reverse complement.
TCTAAACCATACCACAGGGTTGTTTCTCCCAATCCTTACAAAATCTGTATTTCACGAGTGCAATTATTTTTAGGAATGTTCTCGGATTTAGGGTGAATATTTAAAATAAGGTAGTCAGTTGATATCCTAGAGCTATAACTAAGAATATTACTCCAGAAAGGAGCACAGAAAGTCAGAGGCAGGTGTAGATCCACTTCTGAAAATAGGAAAGCTAATTAAGAGAGCAGCTGGAGGAAGTAGTTCTAAATGTAGAGTACTAGTGGGTTTTTTTGTGCATCCTGCAAAAGCCAGATTCTAAGTTACATCTTTTTGTCACCATCTATAGGTGTGTAATATACTAACACTTCACATTTTTTTTCAAATACAGAGAGCAGAATGGAGGAACAGGAACATTGAACGCTGAAAATTTGGTTTGGGCCAAATGGACTTCATAATTCAGTTCCTACCAGTGTGCTCTTAATGTCTCACATTTTGTTCACCTCCAAAATTAAAGCTTCTTTTTTAATGACAAATTCAGAGAAACTTGTGTCTGACCTCCTTCCTACAAGTGCTGCTGTGCAGGGTTTCTTCAGAAAAGAGGCTGATACAAAAAAACCAGAAAAAATACCACTCTTTTTGCCTCAGGATTCCTAGTTGGAAGCAGAAGAAAGCAAATAGGACAAAGCCCAAACCCAGTGCAATAGGCTCCTTTCCTTGCTTTTTGAAATGAGTCTAGCTCCTGTTGCTGAGAGGTATCCTGAATTTAACCCCTCAGAACTAGGGTTGCTGTGCTGGGGTTCAAAACACTTCTGGAAACCTGCAGGGTAGGACTTTTGTGGACCACAGCTCTCAGGTCCCTGGGGTCATGACTCGGTGAGGAAGAGGAAAAGGATCTGTACTAGATCGAGGGAGAAAATGTTGGCAGATTCCTTACCCCTTCTCCTCTGGGCTAAAGCATTTTTATGCTTACCTCTCGAAACAAAAACTTCTGCTTCATTATTTACTTTTGAGGCGTAGGACAAGTCATAGGATTATTACTGAGAAGTACAAATCACAAGACACAGTAAGAGCCTGGAGACTTGATGATAACAACTGGTAGTGCTTCCTCAACGCTTGGTTAATATTTACCTGTGGTAGAGCAACTATTTAAGCAATTGTCGATGACTTAGTCATAACTTCTGCTTTCAGGAACAGAGCACAGTGTATTTGACGTGCTTTGAGAGGTTTTCTGAAGACACAGGGACAACTTTTATATCAAGTCAAACTCTTAGGAAAGCTTCTCTTACAGCACTTGTTTTTGTCTCAGCTTGTTGAAAATGGGGGAAGTAAACAAATGCATGAAGTACTCCATGTTCATCTTCAACTTTTTGTTTTGGGTAAGTTAGTGTTTAATCTCTTATTAGTGATGTATGAAATGTGTTCACCATTATCTGAATGCTGCAGTTAGAGGAATTGCAAAGAAAATAGAGCATAAGTGGAACCAGAGTATGATTCTAAATCAGGCAGGGGAGAATATATTTAACTTTTGCCCTTCCCTTTGTCTTTTTCCATCTAAACACCTTTCCCTCTGCATTCAAAAGTAGATAAGCTACAAATCTGTCTCCCTGTTCATCTTGTTCCCCTCATGTCAAGGGACATCACTCATCTCAGTCAGAAGATAACAGACTCTCTAATAACAATGCACAGTTCTCTTCCTTTTATTGCTGTTGTTTGCATGCAAGATCTTGAAAATGTTGTTGCAACAGAAAATGTGGAAAATTTACTTGAATTTTTAGCCTCCTAATTGAGAAATGGTTTTCATACCCTCTTTGTGGTTCTTTGCTTTACATTCGGTGCATAACTAGTTTCTGATGGTGGACTAAATGTTTGCAAGAATGTATGTGCTGGCAGTACTGCCACAGCTCTACCAAGGTCAATACAGCACAGCAGCAGGCAGGTTTCTGGGTGTTATTTGAACCTTATTTGTCTATTTATTCCATCTCAGTTGGGTTGCAAGAATTTCAGGTCCTGAAAGCTCTGGAAAGGTTTGAGTTAAAGAACATTTCTGTCAGGGTTCAACCTCACTGTCAGATTTCCTGACAGAGCTTTGTCAGGTTCACCAGGGGTTCACTGAAACCAGAAGTGGAACTACTAGCTACATTATGGGCTTTGCCTCAAGGGATTTTTTTTAAAGTGAAAAGGTGATAGCATTCAAAAGGGACCACAAACAGTAGGCTTGGAAAATTTGTGGCTAGCCCAAATTCTTTGATTGCTTGTGGACCTCACAAAGAAATTCCTGACAGACCAGTGATGGTTTGGACTGTCTCCCCCAGTTTCTTCCTACAGTTTTATCAAGGCAGATTGAAGATTTTTGACATCTGTATTGAAGTTTTTATGCAACAGTACTTACAAGAATTCCTAAGTTTCTGAATTTGAATTTCTGCCCCTCAGGAAGTTTTTCCTGTTTTTCTGGTTTGACCCCAGCAACCAAGTGCCACGCAGACGCTCACTCATTCCCCCACCAGCAGGATCAGGGAGAAAATTGAAGGCATAAAAGTTGGGAAATTTGTGAGTTGACATATAGACAGTTTAATAGGGGAAACAAAAGCCATTCATGCAAGCAAAACAAAACAAGGAATTAATTCCCAGCTTCACATGGGCAGGCAGGTGTTCAGCCATGTCCAGGAGGGCAGGGCCTCATTATGTGAAATGTTCACTTGTGAACTCAAATGCCATCACTCCAAACATTCCCCACCTTCCTCATTCTTCCTCCCACCTTTATCTACTGAGCATGATGTCAAAAGGTCTGGAACATCCTTTTGGTCAGTTGGGGTCACCTGTCCTGGCTGTGTCTCCTCCCAGATTCTCATGTGCCCTCAGTCTCCTCACCAGAGTAGCAGTATGAAAGGAGAAGGAAAATTTGATGTAAGCCCTGCTCAGCAATAGCAAAAACTTCTCTATATTATCAACCCCGTGATCAGCACAAATCAAAACCACAGCCCTATACCAGCCACTGTGAAGAAAATTACCCCAGGCAAGACCAGCACACCTGTTCACATCCATCTGTGTTTACTGTAAGCCAAAACATGGGCAAATGTCTCAGACTAGCATTAGAAAAGCTCCAAATTACTTCTAGAGTGAACATTGGAATAGTGTTCCATGCCTTCAGTGACAGGATGGATTTCCTAGGGAAAAAAAGAAGTGGGATCCTGGGGGCATCTTGAAATAAGCATACGTGAAACAAACTTCCTATCTTTATACCAAAGTTGGAAAACTCATACTGTATTCTGAGGAAGAAAATGCTGATATTGCTGTACATGGGTCTGCCCCATGTACATGGAACAAAGGACAGGGATGCAACTGTAGTTAACTGTTTTAGGGAGGGTGTTTAGTTTAGCATGATTAAGATTGGGAAGAACAGATGTATGGGCTAACAGGAATACAATGAAACTGAATTTTTGGGTTCACAGTCATGTCTCTAATTCATGGAAATCATTAAACTGCAACAGTAAGGTACAGGGAACAGGGAACAGGAACTCATCCCACAGCTGCTCTCTCTAGTGCTCAAGGCAGCTGGCAAGTGGAAAACTACTGATAGTGGGAAATGAAAGTGACTTTAACCTAAATAGATAAAAATGATAGTTGCACATTTACCTGATGTCCTCTCATTTTACACCCTTTGCAATCTCTCAGGGAGTGTCCTCTCTTAGAAGACTCAGGAATGGGCTTCCTAGCCTTCTGATGACTTGTCCTGAGCAGCTCATGTAGTATCACGCTAAGTGTGTGTAAGCCCTGGAGTAGTCTAAAATAGCCCTGCAAATTGACTATGGCTTCACCACATGATGTGTGTCCCCTGGGTATCTACATGCCCACGAGCCCCATGCTGGGCTCCAGCACACAAATAGAGTTTTTCATCCTCCCAGTTTCATGAAAAATAGCAGACTATGGCCTTTTAAAGATCTGTGCTTTGGAACTGGACACCTATACAGAGTTTCTAATAGTCCTTAAGAAATCCTTGTCAGTTTTGTGCATTAAACCAACACATGTGTTAGGATTTGTTTTCTTTCCCTTCTTTGGAGTTTTCAGGATATCCAGTCTCACCTTCTGTTCTCATTGTGTAGACGTCTGCTACTCCACATCATTCAAAATTGTAGAATTACCTTTTTATTCACTGAATACTGATGTCTGACGCTAGTTCTAAGCAATGTGTTTAGTGACAGAGCTTCTTTGATCAGTTGTTAATACCAGACTTGCAATCCCATCTACAAACAAAGTGGCCCCTTCCCTGAACCATAATGTGAACATCTCAGTCCCTGAAGTAGCAACAAAGCTTAGCAGGTTTGCTGAGCCAGAGACCACATTCTCTGTAGGACCTGCTTTGAGCTATAATTTCAGGTGTCTCAAGGAAGTATTCCAGACAAATGTTTTCTTTAACAGAAGCAACCTCATAAAACTTCCTCCTGATATCCCTGAACTGAATGTTTGTAAAGAGTGTGCCAGTGGAGGAAATTCCCTGTAAGTTTGGTATTTGTGTGTATGAGAAATGCAGTCTTAATATAGTGCTGGCTGAGCACTATGTCAGGCTCATCGGAGGTGATATTGATTTAACTATCTAGGCTGTATTTCTCCCTCACACCAAAACTGAAAGCTTGAGAAGGAGCAACCAAATTTGAGGGACAGCAGTACTGTTGCTGTTCAGTTTATGAGGCTGAGACAAGATCACTTATTCTTTATTAAGGATTAAGGCAAAAGTATAATAGCCATCTAATTTTGGGAATATGGATGACGACATTTTCAAAGAAGCTCATTTATTCCATTGGAAAACACTAGTAGTTAATAAAAAATGAAATTTACTGGAATGAAAGTTTACTTACTTGAAACTTTATTTAAGAAAACAAAAATTAATATGGAGTAGTGCAGCAAACTTGACATGTTCAACTTGGACCCTTTGGGAACAGACCATTTTATTCGCTATTTCAAAGCTTTGTGTCTTTTTCTACACTTTGTATAGTATGAAAATAAATAGAAACAAAACTATTAAAATTTTACTGAAATGGAGCATTTTTTATCAATCTAAAACAACTCCATTTAAAAAATTAAACGATATGCACATCTTACTAAAATTTTGATTTATAAATGATGTTTGTATTTTGACATCAAGAAAATATTGTGTTATTCCCATTTGATTGATGCATTCCTGTGCATTTAGCTAAATTTGCTTCTACTACTCTGCTGTATTTTAATGGGGTGTCCTATGTAACAAAAAAGGCAGCGTGAGAAACTCTCCTTGGATTCGTAGCAATAGATGCTCCAGTGGAAACTTTCACATTAGCAAGCCCATGTTACCTGGTGAATAGCTACATCACTCACACAGTGCTGCTGAACAAGACTGAAATGTACAGTCATACGACACCATCAGTTTCTAGGCAGATTCAGCAGGATTCAAAAGGTTTCAGTGGGGAGTTCTAGTTAAATTTGATAACATGCTACAGTTGTCATTGATTGTGCAACTTCCTTTTTTATGTTTAAAATGTACTTATAGGAGCTTTACTTAGAGATAGAAAATGTGTGTTACCCATGTCTGAGTGCTGGCCCTATTCCATATTTAATAATCTGCTAAGGTCATTAATGTCTTTGATGCTCAATGTTATATGAAAACTTCTGTGGGGAAAGTTTTTTAAAGAAAAAATATATAAACCATATAAAAATAACTATTTTAATTTCAATAGTCCCTTCTTCAAGGGATATTCATAAGAACATTTCAGGGCCATTTATGACTTGAGTAATTAATGGCAGATGGAGATAATTCTAAATCTGACTAGTCCCTGGTCCTCAGGGATGTCTCTTTCCTACCAGTCATCTCATGAGGCACAATCCTTACACCTGAGTAGCCTCTTGGTTACCTATGTCCAACATTTAATAAAGAGAAATTCTGTGTAAGAATCATCAACAACAAGGTTAGGAATAGAGTGACTGGCATACAGAGGAACAGCAGCTCAATGATCCATGAAACAGGAGCACAGCTAGAGATGAGGGAATGTATCTGGACCTCCAAATAATCTTCCCTGACTTCAACATCTTAAGGAAAGTCATGCTGGTCAAACATTCACGTGTACTTGTCTGTTTTCTGTAAAAATATAATGGGAACAATTACTCCAGGCATTTTAAGAGACCTGTTCTAAGGACTGGACATGGCAGATATTGCTGCATTTGAAACAGCAAAAAGATTTTATTTAGAATTTTCCTGGTAGCTTTACCATAGAGAATGTGTCCAGATAAGTGTCCTGAATAAGTCTAGAAACAACAGACATGCAAACATCCCTTATCAAATCTCATGCTTCCATTATACAAGAAACAGACATGTTTTACACATACAATAGCAATTTATATTCCTCTCTCATCTGACGGAATTTCTGTGTGCTTCCCAAACACATGTATAAATCATCATGTAAATGCATTGTCCTCTGGGGTGGAAACATCAGGGATTTGGTGCATACCTGAAGATTTAACTACACTTACGAATTTTCCTGGAAATGAATCAATATTCTCTGCTCCAACAATTCATGTTTCTTTTGCTTTGCCAAACAAATGATTTCAGAAGTTTGGACAGCATATGGTGCAATTTGGATACTGAATGTTAGTAAAAAAGTTGCTGACCTTTCTAACCTGTCTTTATTTTCTCCCACAGGTGTGTGGTTGCATCATTTTGGGAGTCTCTATATGGATACGTGTTAGCGGTGCTCAGCAGGTAAATGCATGCAGTCATACCAGAACCGTGTAAAATGTGGAAACTACTGCATACCCTTTAATTTCCCATCTTCATTTCCAAATTTTTTTTTATGTTTTTGTTGAGGTAGTTTGTGTGGGTGAAGAGGAATGCATTTTATTATGTTAAGATTAAACATCGTGGTGCAGGCAGTCAGATAAAGTGATTGATGCAAGCAGAGATATGTGACTGTGAGAAGTAGCTGCTAGTGTTATTAATCGAGTTTCATGCAGATGCACACAGATTTCTGTTTGAAAACGTGTCTCTCACCTCTAATGAAAAATAATTATGCTTCTGTTAATGATTTTGGTGTTATAGAGAATAATGAGGAGCCATGCAGCTCATAGACTTTTCCATGTTTTTCTCTATTACAGTAGTATAGTCATATCTATTCTTAGGGTTACTCCATATGTTTGTAGGGAATATTTTTGTCTTTCTCACCATCTTCAACAACATAATTCTCATTTCACCAGTAACAGCAACTTTAAAAGGGAGAAAGGATTTTTCCTTTCAGTTTTCAACAGCTCCTTAAAAACACCTTATCCTTTACCCCTCATATTCATATATAGTTTTAAATACCCAAGAACCTAGAATGACAATGTCCTAAAAGTCCTCCTGGAGGGTAGAAAAAAAGACCCTGAGTTACCATCCTGGATTTTTGTATAGGTTATTAAATTACTTCAGATATTATGACTTTCATTTTTTGCAAAGCTAGGAAAAAAACAGTTTTGAGGAGCTCTTAATCTTGCAGACATGCAGCAGAGGTTGGTCCTGTTGTTTCAAAGACCCCATGGCCCTGTAGGCCCTTTTGCCTAGTGTGTACCCAATGGCACTGATTCTAAGGTTTAAGCAGTACATTTCTTCAAATGAATTTGGGCCATTAAATGGAAAGCTTAATTTGCATTATTTTTTTTTTTTTTAAAAAAAAAGACTTTTTGGCCATAGAAGTGAAAAAACAGCCAGGTGTCACATGGAAGCATTTTTTTCAGCTTTCAGATTGAGCCTTTAATATAGATTAAGTTACAGTTTTTCAGATAATTCCCCTGTTTCTCTAGCACAATCTGTTGGTTAAGAACAGCAATTTTTAAACCAGCATTTTCCCACCTGGAAATAAAAAGATAGTGGAGGTAAGAAGACAGCTTTGTATATTCCCTGCCATTTGGCTGATGAGACTGTTACCCTTAGGCAGGCCCAGATGTCTCATGTCTGGCAGAGCATGGATGCAAGAGAACTTGATTCGAGTTCTCTACTGTGTGTAGTTCTCACTGTGTGTAGTGGGTATGCAGTGGCCTGACACTGTGTCATCATTTAAAGTAGGTCATGGTGGAGAGCTCTGCCATTCTCTTCTCTGGAAGAGGAAGAATCACTACTTTCACTCCTCAATCCAGATTTTACTAGATGCTAAAACTGCCATACTTTATACTTAACAATCTTTGGTATGATGGCTCAAACGATGCAATGGAACTCGGATGACCACAACCACTACCATATTTTATTTTTTGAGAGATTTCCTATTTAGAAGAGAATGTTTAAATGTGTGTCAAACTACTTTCCTGAAGTGACACTTAGTACTCCCAAAAAACATACGAATTAAGAGTTAGGACCAAAATTGAAAGCATTTTCTCACATTTTTGCCTCCAGGCAGGCAAAGTTCCCGTTCAAAACAAATGCATGTTTCGCCTCAGTAATAATTGAGCAGACCATAAGGATTTGGCTGTAGATGAATAGAGCTTTCTAAGAATAAATAACAGCAGTTTCAGTCCAACTTGGAAAGGGGAAGAACAACACATTCTTCAAATTATACTTGTCTATATACCTTTGCAATTTCCATCAGAAGATAAATGTGACAACTTCCAGACATTTTTGCTAATCTTGGCACCGGTCACACTGGAAAATATTCTTTGAACATTTTTCTCTCTTTTGGCCTTTGGCCTTAGTCAGTCCTGTGGGAACTGAATAATTTGATGTTTAATAATATTGAGGTATATGAATTGTTTCGTTGAGTGTCCCACACATCAAAATAAAGTTCTCATCTCTGAGGATAATATTAGAGATCAGATCTGGGGGAAAAAAAAAAAAGGAAAAATAAAAGAAAGATAGAAAGCTGCTTTGTAAAATACATCTAGTATTTCTCTAATATGCGCAGCTTTGCTCTGAGAAGTGTTCTCTCAGGAACAGTTACAGAGTATGTTCCTGGCCTACTAATGACAAACAGAGATTTTGTTTCTTTAACATTGGGTTAAAGTAGGAGAGGTTTTGAGGTAATCAAATCTCCTACTTCCAGTAAAAAGCAAAGATTCATTGACTGAAAACCAACTGAAAGAAACTTTAAAGACAGAAGATCTTTATTTATTCATTTACTCTGCAAAGTTGATTTTCATCTTGTGCAGAAACAAAGGTTATGAAAAACCAGCTTTTACAAAGCTCTCCACCACAAGATTTGAGAAGGGAGCATTAGAGCTTTGTTTATTTATGAACCAGAATTTCTCCATAGTTGCTATTTAGTATATTTATCAGTTACAAAATAATTATCTTATTTTTGGGAACACAGATGTTTTTAGGAGGACTTTCTTGTAGCTGAAAGTTTTTTTTTCTCTCTCTCTTTTCAGGGGATAGACAGCAGTATGTTTGCAGGAGTTAATCTACTAATAGCCGTGGGAGCCATCATTATGATCCTTGGGTTCCTGGGGTGTTGCGGTGCTGTAAAGGAGAGCCGGTGCATGCTGATGTTGGTAGGAAAGAAAAACATTTCTCTACCTATAACAGCCCACAGCTACATATGGTGGATGGAGTCCTTGCAAGTAATATCAAATGAGGATGGGAACCTTTTAATTTAACCAGAAGCATGATTATGATACTGTGCTTTCATTGCTTACCTTGAGACTGGGCCACTCCTGAATTACATTGTGCTAAAAATGATAGTTGGTCTCATAAACAAGAAGACAGGGTCTAGAGAGACTTGAGCACATCACTAGATTTTCTTCCATCCAGCCATCATCAAAGTTCTCTCCATCAACTTTCACCCATTACCTATCGTATTTGATTTTATAAATTCCCGGTTGCTCCCTTTGCTGGTCCACCTAGAATGTCCTGTTTGTCCTCCTGCCCAACTCTCACTTGCACACTGTTATCATGACACTATTCTGGTGTGGGCCTTGTTTCAATCACCAGCTGAGCACGCTCTGTCTGGAGTACCACTTTTTCTCATCATCAAAGAAGAAATAGTTGGATAAGCTCTGACTGGAAAGTCATTCTACCTACCTGGTTATTCAAATGCATGAAAGATAAATGTTAACTTTAAAGAAATTCTATCATCTTGGTCAAAAGTAATTTAGTTTTCTCCCCCTTTTGTTTTCTTCCTAGTTTTTTATTGCACTGCTTCTGATCCTGATTCTTCAGGTCACGGGAGGTATTTTAGGAGCAGTGTACAGATCTCAGGTACAGTATTATTCTATATTTTCATTTATGCCTTCATATAGTTTTGTTTCTTCCCCAAAAAATCAATAATATATTTTAACTTGCAGGTGGAAACAGCCTTTAACCTTACTCTAAGCACAAGTGTGAATGCACTGCAAAGTACTACAGGAGAATATAAAGAGTATCAGGAGGAGTTCCAGAAGTTTGAGAAACAGGTAATTAATCAGCAAAAAAACCAAAGGGGTTGTTGCTATCTGTTTCGTCTTTGGTATCTGTCTGCACTTCATTTTATGACTACTCTGCCAAAGATTTGAATTTCATTCCCTGGGGATGGGGAAGGGTCTGACTTAAAGGCAAGCTGAACCACCACAGAAGGGACTTCTGTTCCCTGGACAGGACATGATCTTCCTGTGATGATTTCTTTGTGCAATAGTGCTGTCTGTAAGAGCAATGAAGTAAGGACACACCACATGCAAGTAAGACTGACTTAGTTAGCTAAACTCTTTCATGAGAAGACTGCGTGGCCTTTTCTTACAGCTTTCCCTTCTGAAGGAGCGTTAATCCTTCACCATATCCCATATAAGAGCTCTCCGGTACTTTTAGGGAAAGATTACCCCAGGGATTAAGAAAACATCAGGAGTGCATATAATTTGCAATATCCTACTGCTATGAAGTCATTAAATGCCATGTTTTACTGTGTGAGAAGAGGGAAGAAAAATATGATGATGTTTGTTTTCATTGTGTTTTTACTTTTCCTGACACCACCATCCTGCAAGACCACAGATGGTGGATGTTTAGTGCGAGCTTGCTCCTGAGTATCTCACAAAGAATACCCTGGAATCTCATTGGTAACATTGACAGCATACACCCCTTCCCCTCTGGGTCTGCACATTGACAGAATGCCTGCTGTTCTGGTTTTTTAGTCCCTATGGGTGGTGACTTCAGTGGAAAGACTTCAAGTTGATTTTTAGGTTTTTAAAGACTGTTGTATGAAAGAAAATGAAACAAGAAACAATATTTAGGTGTCTTATGTTATTTCACTTCTCCTTCCCCATTCCACCTCCAGTCTTGTCCTCTACTTCTGAGACAGTTTATTTCTTCTGATATAATAAGCACTCCGGAGAGATAAGCAAAATTAAAAATCCCATAATTACTGCATTAATTTTTAAATGTACCAGGACTTATATGTTATATCCCACAGCCTTTTCTTTTATACAAAAATATGTGAACATTTCCAGCTGCTTTTTAATAAAGGGAGGACCTCAAACACAAGCTTGCACCCCTGAGCTTTAGTGGCTTGAATATAGTGGAACATGAAGTGAAACTGCACCTGGTTTAGGTTTCACAAACCCCAAATGGAGCCCTGGTCTCTTCAGTCCATTTCTAATTTAAAGAGATAACCATCATTCAAAGTGGTTATTTTCCTAGATTTCAGAGTTTTATGTGCCTGAATTTTACATTTCCAGCCTGGCTTTTCAAGATGTGAAATGTGGATGTTACTGGAGCTGGCAACTTACCTTCTGCAAGAATAACTTACAGAAAGAAGGCTTGATTCTCAAAAAAAATTATACTGGAACCCAGTGTTCCAGTTCCATTCTGGCACTGATAATTACTGGCTTTATAGTATGTTCATGTTTTTTGAGCACTATATACTGAAAATCTGCTCTTTTTTCCCCCTGTCTCTATTTTTTTTTAAAAAAAACCCCCAGCTTATACACTTACATTCTTATAAGTGGTATAGAAATGTAAAGGGTATGTATGTATGTTTGAGACATACAATATTTGGACAACTTCCACATTAAAAAAGATGAAATAAAATTTGTTTTTTGTTGTTCCTCTCAGTTCCCTTAAACTGAAAATTACCTCTTTTTTGACTCTTCTCCCCATTTACTCCTTTCTTGCAGTACCAATGTTGTGGATTGACAAACGGATATAAAGATTGGGGAGAAAATTTTAACAAACCTTCCTCAAAAATCTGCCAGTGTGAACCAGAGAAGCCATCATCAGATCTCTGCATTAGATATAACAACAGATACATCTATAAAAAGGTGAGAAAAATGTTCACTCTTCTTTCCAAAGAGCCAAGTTTTAACCCAAGGTTATCTCTGGTGATTGGAATAGTCAGCAGTTCTGTATCCTTCTGAAAAGGCAAAGTTTTGCTTTCTCTTTCTAAGCCAGAATTACCCCAGTGCAACCTGTTAAGAAATGACTGTTCATAACTCTGCTCCTTCCTCCTCCTGAGATGTCTCCAGTTTAGGCCGTTAGCAATCTGCATGGTTACTGGTGAGGAAAATTATTATGACTTTGGGGTCAGGGTATGACTCTGGGTCAGAGCTGCACACCAGCTACCCTTTGGCTCTCATTCCTCTCTCAGAAGGTTATGCTCCCACCCAGGCTCTTTGTGGTAGTAGACATGTTGACTTAGAGGCTTTCAAAATATTAAGGTATATTGAAAATCAAACACATTAAATGCAAGACCTTTGGGGTTTTATAATCCTTTAATAAAAAAACCACACTCATTTTGCAGGATCTGCTGGAAAGAAGCCTTACATATTGTGGTATTCATGGCAGAATATTCAAAGAGTTATTTCTTACAGCTAGAGCCTCTTGAAAATCTTTAAACAATTAATGTAATAATAATAAGGCAAAATATCTGGTGACAGGCAAAAAGAAAGCACACTCAGAAGACTACCAACTAGTAGAAAGTAGAGATCTCAAATAAAAAACTTCATGGTTTACCTGTCCCCTTATTAGAAAATCTGGATTCTCTGGATATGAAAAAAAAATAATTAAAAAACAAATGCACAAAATAATTGAATAGCACAAAGTAATTGAAGTTTTATAATGCTGGTGGTGCAAAGTTTGCCAGTATGCACCTAGCACCTATCAGGTTTTTGCAAATGTCCATTCTAGTTGTATAATTCTCTAATTGCACAGCTCCTTAATCAGGTCCTGCCTGAGCAGTAATTCCCTCCCCATGTAGAGCCACATAAGCAAATACTATTTTAAAGCAAAGAAACAGTCTTATTAAGTAGAGGATACCGGAGCCCAGTCTGGAAATAATATGTATACAAAGAGGCTGTTTTGGTCACACTTTTATGTCCTTTTGGCCTCAGGCAAGCCCTCAAAGGACACATGAGAAGCCATCTGTGAAATTACTGCAGGTGCAAGATATCACTCATATGAATGCATAGATTTCATGGTGGTGTGTGATGCTAGTAGAGAAATCCAACTCTTCTGATATGAGAAAAATTTGAAATTCAGTGCGGCTATGAGTCAGTTTAAGTGAGAGATTTTTAGAAGAGCTATAAGGAGAAGACCCATGTGTTTACTGTGAGAGAGGAAATATGATGAAAAAATACAACCATATTTGGGGGGAAGACAGTTTTAGTGTTGCAACAGTAATGTAATTTTGATGTATTTAAGCTGTACTTGGCATTCCCTCCTGTTTGCAGGAGGATTGTCAGCACCTGGAGATATAGTCACTGTAAGAACAGACATATGCAAATATTCCTGAGTAGCTCTACACAGAACTTCAGCTGTAGAATCATAGAATAGGAGGAGTTGGAAGGGACCCATCAGGACCATTGAGTCCAGTTCCTGACCCTGCACAGGACAACCCCAAGAATCACACCATGTGTATGAGAGCATTGTCCAAATACTTGAACTCTGACAGGGTTGGTGCTGTGATCACTGCCCTGGGGAGCCTGCTCCAGTGCTCAACCACCTTCTGGGTGGAGAACCTTTTCCTGATATCCAACTTAAACCTCCCCTAACTCAGCTTCATGGCATTTCCCTGAGTACTGTCACTGTTAATGAGAGTAAAGAGATTGGTACCTGCCCCTCTGCTTCTCCTCGTGAGGATGCTGAAGACCCAGATGAGGTCTCTCCTCAGTCTCCTCCAGGCTGAATAGAGCAAGTGTCTTCAGCCACTCCTCACTAGGCTTCCCCTCAAGGTCCTTCACCATCCTCATGGCCCTACTTTGGACAGTCTCTAATAGCTTTTTATCTTTCTTATATTGTGGCACCCAAAGTACCCCCAGCACTCGAGGTGAGGCCACCCCAGCTCAGAACAGAGCAGGACAATCCCCTCCCTTGCCTTGGTGGTGATGCTGTGCCTGATGCCCCCAGGACAGGGTTGGCCCTCCTGGCTGCCAGGGCACTGCTGGCTGATGTTTAACTTGCCATGGACCAGGATCCCTAAGTCTCTTTCTGTGGGGCTGCTCTCCAGCCTCTCATACCCCAGTCGAACCCCAACATAACCAGGGCTGTAAAATCTGGCACTTGAGCTTGTTAAAGCTCATATGATCAGTGATTTCCCATCCCTCTGTTTTGCTGAGCTCTCTCTCTAGGGCCTCTCTTCCCTCAAGGGAGTCAAGAGGTCCTCCTAGGTTAGTGCTGGTAAACTTCCTTAGTATTCCTTTGAGTCCTGCATCCAAATTGTTAAGGAACATGTTGAAGAGAATTGGACTGAGGATGGAGCCCTGCAGAATCCCACTACTAACCAGACTCCGGAGTGATGTTGTCCCGCTTACTGTAACTCTTTGTGCCTGACCCATGAGCCAGTTGCTCACCCATGGCATAACATGGTTATTTAGCTGTATGCTGGATATTTTGTCCAGAAGGATTCTGTGAGAGACAGCCCCAAAATCTTTGCTCAAGTCCAAAAAGATTACATCTAATGGCTTTCCAAGATCAGTTAGGTGGGTTACCCTGTCATAGAAGGAAATCAAGTTCAATAAGCAAGACTTTGCCCTCATGAAGCCATGCCGATTACTCTCTTCCTTCCAGCCCAGCCTAAATTGGATAAACATTGGACAGACCAAACACTGGACAAAATTAACTTTGAAGCTAGGTTTTATAACCAAATATTTTTAGTTAATCCCAAGTCTAATAATAAACTTTGAAGTTTCAAACCCAAAGATTAGATTGGTGGGAATCTGAAGTTCCCTTTCAGATCTGGTCATGGCTGCATTGGCTCTTTCCTAATAGCGAATGATTGTCAAGTGAAATTAAGAACAAACACTTCTTTCCTTGTTAACTGAAAATAATGCAAACATTAGGCATTACAGCTGTATGTCTTCCTTTGAAATAGTATCTTTTTATGGTCGGCTACTAAATGTTCATACTTGGGAAGGGAAAGGCTTCCGCAGAGCATGAGGTACACATAACTGTGTTTTTTATGTTCATTAGCAACAAGCCAGAGTAAATTCAAATAGACTTATTTTAGCACAGAGCTAAACAGTGAATTTGAGTTATTTTAGAAGATGCATGCCTATATAACCACAGGATAATATTGCTTACTTATAATTAATAATTTTGTTTTATTTTTCAGCCTTGTGGAGAAGTGATTATGCAACAAATTAAAGACAATCTGATCATAGTTATGGGGATTGCCTTTGGACTGGCTGTTGTTGAGGTACCAGTGTACACTGTTAAAATAATTAGTAGCTGACAAGCAATATGTTCTACTTGGAAATACATTGGGAATGGGATTAAAACACTTGGCTTACTCAATTAATAGAAAAGGGAAAACCACCCCTCTCCTTAACTATAACTTTACTGTTGTTTTATATAAACATATTTCGTTAAAGAATATGGCTGCTGAGCTGCAAACTTCAGGTGAGATCAGACCACCCTGTATAAGTGTATCACATCAGACATTTTCTTCCAAAAAATTGCCAGTCCTGAAGCCAGGCTGTGCCTTGACACTGAGCCCTGTGTACAGAGTGGTGTGCAAATAAACTGTACCAGAAGACATGAGGAAGAATAGACAGATTTTTTCCCATCTTTCTCATCTTTTCTTGAGGAAACAGTCATCTTCTAAGGAAACTTAGCCTCTAAAGTACATATTTTTATCATTAAGAAGTTTTGGTACAAAATTATAATTCTGAGGCATTAAAACTTTAAGCATCAAGATGATGCATTAATGTTTCTGAGTGCACAGGAAAAGAAGTGAGGCTATCCAGTGAGCTACTTGATTTTGATTTCAATAGGAGAAAATGATAAAGAAACAGAGGATTTCATCATGATGCTTTCTTCAGCTATTTTTTTTTCTTTTCACTCTGCCTTCTTGGTTTTCCTCCACCCTCGCTCTCCACCAGTGGATGTTTGAGGGGAAAATAGAAATGACAAAGATTGCTGTGGAAAGTTCAGTCTGTTATTCAAAGCAAAAACTTCTCGGCAGAGGGCTGCTCTTCATGGTAGAAGAGTGGGCAACAGCCCCAGCTCAAAACTGTGTTTCCAGGAAAATATTAATAAGTGGGGAAGAATTATGTAGCTGCAGCACTGGAAGAGGACAGGCTACCAGCTTCTTACTCAGCACAGGCTTTGTGGTGTTTAAGGAGCTATAAGTGGGCAGTCAGATCTCTCACCCATATGTTTACTTTGAGGGAAAAATAGGTGAAATACACTGATATTAAATGGCCTTCAAAATGTAATAGAAGTGTAAAATTGCATCTGTATCCCTAAGGCAAATTATAACTCACTTTGCTCTAGTTACTGCAGTTATGTGAGTTGTAGCCTTTAGTTCATTGGCCATCATCCTTTCCTGCTCTCCAGCTGGCATTTTCTGTGCTGGCTGCCTCTCCCAATCATAAAAGGATTAGAAAACAACATGAATAAGCAAGATGAGACTCAGCACAAATTGCAGATGGCAATTTACACTTGATAAACATTTAGCCTTTCCCTATTAACTCAAGCAATTGCAAATCAAAGGCCACTTGCTTAACTACCTCTCTGTTCTAGGAAATCCCAGATAAAAAGAAGCGTGCTTCCCCCCTCTGCCTGCTCCATTATGCCACTTGTGAGCTGTTACTGCTTTTAGCTCACCCTACTAGTGAAAATTATACAGATAAGAAGGGCCCAGTTTCATTTGGGTGCAAGTGGAAATGTGGGCATGGTATGTCAGGGAAGCCCTGTCTGTTTATTCCAGGTGTGAGTCCATCCCTTCGTCTTAGCTGTACCTCTGCACTACATATGCTCTCCTCTGTCTCTGTATGAGACCTTATACAGAGATATATGTGATATTTATAGATAAAATACCATATTTTTAGTAAATAATGTATATCAGTGTTCATGGCTTCAAAGATGTCAATTGGGCGCTTTCCACTTCTGTGGAACACCTTCACAGACTGGGCCTTCATGGACAGAGGCAGTCCATCTTTTAAACAAATGAAACTTCTCCATGGTGTCTGCAGTCTTACCTGTGCTATAAACTAACTTCATTAAAGTGTCCCTATTTTGTAAGAGCCACATTCTGCATAGCATGTAAATCCAAGACATTTGCAAACAAAATATTGTGTATCAGTTGTATTCTGAGGTTTCCAGAACTGCCAGGTAATACCAGAAATATCTTTTTTTTTCAGATTCTTGGTTTGGTGTTTTCTATGAGTCTCTACTGCCAGATCCGGAGAAAATGAAACTGTGAAAATGTCAGAATGATGTCAGCAGTCAAATCAAGACCTTTCTAGAAAGAAGGCTAGAGATTTGGCTGGGCACATTCAGATGAATACATGCATGTCCCAGGCAGCTGTTGTGATGAAAATGGCAGCCCTTGCATGGGTGCTTGACAACTTGCAAAATGACGTCTTTATATTTCATAAGACTTAATGATGTGAATATGATTTTTTATTTGCAATAAACATCTTTGTTTATGTTTCTGAGGTGTTTATTTTGTTCAAAGACAGCAATTATGTCATGTTGAGAGTCTGAGTTCACCATATGGTGTGCCCTCATGAGTGTTAAACCACCCACAGCAGAGTCGCCATGAACAGCTGCAAACCATCATGCAGCAGCTGACTGCTCCAGGGAGCTCAGGCCCCTGGGAACCTCTGCTTGTGGAGCAGGGTATTTTTATTAAGAGAGTTGTGGGTGAGGGTTTTGTTACCTGTGAAAAGGGAAACTAACTTGTAACCAAATAGGAAAGACACTTGTCCTTTCAAGGATGTTTAAATCAGTATCTTGGCAGCTGAGATGGTGGATCTCAGGTTGCATAGATGAGCGGGATTTAGTGGCGTGTGTTTTGTTAACAGGCATCAATGGTGAAACCCAAACCCTTGGGGAGGCAAGGCATACACAGAAGTCATGCAGGTAAGGCTTTGCCCAGAGCAGTTAAGGCAAGTGGGTGGACAAACACAGGGCATGGCTGGCAGCACAGCAGCAGCCTCATGCAGCCTGCCTGCCTTTGACTGACCAGTGCATGCAAGTGTTTGGGCCCTGAGGTACTGACAGCCCTGATTGCCCCTGCCCAGCCACCCCGGTTTCCCTGCACACTGCCCATGGCAAGGACACCACATCAGCCTCCTGGGCCAGCTGGTCCCTGCCCTACCAATGTCACAGTAGCTCTGGTCTCCAGCTTCCCTGTCTGGTCATGGAGTCCCACTCACGTGTCCTGGTGTGGCCTCAGCCCATCCCCGGGAAGTGCATGATGCCAGGGGCTGTGGCTGCCCTGGTGTCCTGCACTGTCCCACACCTGACTGGGACAGAGGGATGGGCCAGGCTTTGCCTTGCCACCCCAGTGGAACCCATGGGGTCCCAATCCCTGGGGAGCTGCTGGCCTAGGTTGCCCTCTAACAGAAAGTAATTGGTATCAGAGACAAGATTTTTAAGGTACGAGGATGTTTAATAATGCCCTCAGGGACATCATAAAGCATAATGATGCTGAGGATTTACACAGCAGGCTGATGGCCTCCCTGCTGTGTTGGGATTAGCTGATTTATCCAGCTCCACTGGACCCCCATCTTCATGACAGGAGCAACTTTAAAAACCTCACACAGCTGCTCTTAAGAGAAAACCACGTATCATGCTCCTCAAGTTAAAGACCCCTCAGGTGCCCCTGACTGTCTCCAAGCTCATTCTGTCTGCTCCCATCTTGATAGAGCAATGCAGTTGTTGCTTACAAATGCATTAAAAGCTTCCTTTGAGCAGAGACCTTTGTCCATGCCTTATTCCAGCAGAATTGGGTTCAGGTAAAATTCATCTGCAGCAATCAGGTTTTTTTAAAACTCAGCCAGAGGAAGTTTCTGTCCCATCCCCCATCCTTCCCTAGCACTCAGACCATTAGGCCAAGCAGTGATCCTACTTTCAGTAATTCATGTGTCTCCCAGGAAAGTCATCTAGCTACCAGACAGTTCTGGCACTTGTCCTTCCCTCTGCTGAACCTCAGAAGCTGTTCCAGAAGAATTGAAGCTTTGTTGGACCAGAGAAGAATCATGACTCCATAACCCAGCTGTACTAACTGGAAAAAGAAATGCTGGCTTCTAGTTCCTCCTCCTCCTCCTCCCCAGAGTGGTTTTTTTTGTGCATATCTTATCCATGATCTGAAGTCCTGGGAGCTAAGCCTGAATCACCCAGATTATGGTATGGCAGCTGGAGTCCTGGATTACAGAAAAAATTTGGGAATATTAGGGCAACATGGAGAGAGAATTGCACCTTTCTCTTCTTCCTCCTCCCCATTAGGACTGTTTTCCTATTTGAATGAAGGACCAGAGGGACTCCCATAGAGAGGGGTCTTAGAGCTCTGGAAGCCAAATAGATGGATATGAAGGGGAAATTACAGCTCACCCTTGCTGCCAGGAGGAGTCAACTTCAGGCAGCTGTAAACTTGAGTATTACTGGCATGGATTTGTAATGAGCATTGAGATGAGACTAACAATGTACACTGGCTCAGACACCAGTCTGGTCCTGTATGCTGCTGTGGGAATCCAGATGTCTAAAACCAAGCTGTTAATACATCTAAATGTTGGTTGTCTACTGCCTGTTTTTTTATATAATCCTCAAAATAATATTTTCTTTTATCAAAATAATGATATATGATACATTAGACTTTTTGTTTAAACAGTTAAAACTGTTGAGATTAAAACATTAAAATCAGCATCAAAATGTTGTATTCAGTGAGGAACTTTGACACAGAAGTTTTATCTGGAGCTAAGGTGAACAGTTCCTCTCTTTATTTTGGAAATTTGTCTCTATTACCTAAAGCTCCAAGGAATAGAAGTAAAGCACTATGCTTATATGCTACCATG
Organism: Parus major; assembly: GCF_001522545.3. NCBI lineage: Eukaryota > Metazoa > Chordata > Aves > Passeriformes > Paridae > Parus > Parus major. The sequence continues at coordinate 34,030,058 of NC_031773.1, read as the reverse complement.
ACTGTTTAAATGGGATTGAGACAATGAAATAATTCAGAATATTATCAACTTGATGGTGAAGTGGGTTTGCCACTAAAACATGCCCCTTGCCTTGGATGTTGCAAAACTTACATAATTGTAATATTCTATAGCTTCCTGAAGTTTTCTCCCCAGAACAGCAAATCGTAATCATAAAGTCATAAAACAAAAATAAATTTGTCTGGACAAGATTCTTCTGGCCACTTGCAAAACAACATAGTAGAAACTCATATCACAAAACTACGAAACGGTTTGGATTGGAAGATACCTTTAAAGACCATCTAGTCTATCCCCACTGCCATATCTGAACTACCAGTTTGAACTCTCCCTATAATCGATGAAGGGAAAAAACACATCTATGATTCGAGCTATCTCATTCTAGAATAGATGCCCAAAGAGGTTAGGAGAGTGATTTTCATTGCAAATAGGTGAAATTGAAATTAATGGATCCCACCCCACAACACTGAACTTGTTAAAAACATTACAAGCACTGATCAGTATGGAAAGAGCATTAGTATAACATTTCATGACGGTGCACTGATTATTCATTGATTTATTGACATTTTTGCTCAGTCATAATCCAGCCAGCTAGGAAATGAGCCCTGCCTACTCACTAGGCTGGCAGGATAAGCTTCATCTGGTGTGCACAATGATTTCTTTCATGAAATCATCTTGGTATTCTTATCAAAGAACATTTATGGTTATCTATTGACTCAAAATAGAAATGGGAGACTTTTCTGAGCCACAAACATATTTTAATCATAACGTCTAGAATTGCTGAAATGGAATTTGACAATAAATCCTTGACAGAACAATAAAACCATAAGGGTTTTCTTTTGTGGGGTGTTGGGGAAGGTTGTTTTTGGTTTTTCACAACCATCTCATGCAAGGTTATGCTCATCTCAGTGTTACCCAATAAAATCAAGTGTACAGAGGAAAGACACATGTCCAAGACCTTTGTTCTTTAAAATATCAGAGGGAGAAAATGCATTTATCATTATAGTCTTAAATGGTATAAAAAAGAGTGGTAGGAAGAAAGACAATGTGTCCCTGCCTTTGCCAACAGAACTAAATTCCACTTTAAAACCAAGTCTATTTAAAACACACTGGTGATTTATCATGTCAAAACCAAACAGCTATTTAATGGCAACAGATAAGACATCACCCCTGGGTCAAAATTTCTTCAAAGAAGGACTTGCTAAGTAATTTAAGGGATTTGGCGGGGGGGACGTGTTTTTCTCAGAAAGGATTGTATTTGGGGGGGGAAATCCAGTCCAAATAGAAAAAGAAAAAGCTATAATTTATGGCAAAATATGAGTCAGTAAAGCAATTTCAGAAACAATGAAAGGAACATTAATAAGACTGTTATTGGAAACAAAAAATAAGGAAGAAAAGGACGGAGGCAGATAGACAAAAAGAAATACTATTTTTTTAAAATGGAAGAAGAATGAAGCAAAACAGGATAGGTCAACTTGAAAGAAAGAAAATGTTAAATATTATCAAGATCCAAAAATTTGCTGCACTCAATTCAGCATGAAGGGAATTTGGCCCCAATCCATCTTTGTGTCCTGGATGTCATGTTGAAAGCAAATTCAACCTGTTTTTAAATCAAAGCCAAATCTGCCCCAAATCTGTCTGGCTATCTGGGCCTCTGAGAAGAGTGGGGCTCATCAGAGCATAGCTGGTAGCCAAAGGGTACACCAAGAGACAGCTGTGGTAGTTCTATGGCCACTGGGGATGCCTGGAGAATGAAAGCAAGGAGGTTAAACAGCTGGCTTTCCCTCTGGAAAGGACACTAGGACACAGTGGATCTGGCCAAAGTATTTTTAGAGACATGATTAAGTGAGGCAGCAGGGTTTATTTTTAAATTAAGATGGAGGGTTATCAGTTTAAGTTTTGAAATAGGATTGAAACCACAAAAATAAAACCCAGTTGTTTGGCTCTGCTGTAAGACCCATCCTAACTGCTTAGGCCAAGGTTTTCTGGCATGTTTGAAACTCAGCTGATTTAGACCGGATTCAGCCCTCCTCAGCTGAGGGATGTTTGACTTTGGGTTGTTTGGGGAGGTCAGTTAGAGAGCAAACACCTAGTGTTGCTCCAGGCCAGAATCAAAACCTACCCCTGCAAAGATTTGGGCTGGGGAAACTTCCTGGACCTTTCTCCTCCAGGAGGGAACTGGGATGTGCTGATATGGGGAAATGTTATATTAGGACTTCATTAGGGGACCAAGGGGAGGCTTGGATCTCTTTTGGCTTCATCCATGGCAATTTGATTATTCTTAATATCAAGTAAACTGGTATGTTTTCTCCCCACCCCTGTCAATAGCAATATTCTCATTATTTCACTGGAAGGCTCTTTTTTTGTACAGTGGTTTGGATTAAATTCCTTTTTGTTCTTTTCAAGTATTTATATTTTGAACTGAAAGCTGACCCCTTGGTGTGTTTTGCAGAACGCTTAACTTGCTTGGGTTTCTTGGGGAGAGAGAGGGGTGATGTCATTCACCACTTGATAAGGCTGAATCCTTTATCTATCTGAACTTGGACACTGGGGAGGAATGGGAAAATCATTCCTCTTCCTTTCTGTCTCAAATCCACTTAATTTTTTTTTTCTCTTTGTAGAGAAATACAAGTCTCCACTTACTCCTAGACTTTATAAAATTTGCTTGAGCAGTCCAGAATTCTTTAAAAGACAGGAAACAGAGACATAGAAAAGACATGGAGGAATAAGAGGCAAATGAGATCCTTGTGCATTAAGAGGGGTAAGAGACATATAATACTCTTCTTTTCTAATCTGTGAGGAGCTCAAATTCAGCTAATGTAAGTCATTAGAGAGACTCCAGTTTCTTCATCTGCATTAACCTGTGAAAGACTGGTAAAGACTCTTTGCCCTTAATTTTTTCATGAAAATTAAAGTAAACTGTGCTAATGGATTTGCACACACAAGGCTACATAAGAAACTGGTTAAAACAACCAGACAAAAACTATGGACAAACACAAGGGCACTCTCAGACAACTTCATTAAACAATTTCAAGGCATTTCAGTGCATCAGCCCTTTACACTGAAAGTCTATGACCTTGCTAATGTAAGAAGATTAATCAGTGGTTTACAGGGGTTGTAGTAAAAGGCCCAAAGTGTTAGTATACTGTTTCACATCTGCCATTAAGTGAACATAATGTGTTTCTAAACTATTTCAAACTGTGTTTTTATGTTGTTTGTTATCGAAAAGATTTGTCAGATCAGCTAAACTCAGGCTGATCTATGAATACTGACTATTTCACTGCTGTAGTGCATTTTCTTGCTGAAGTTTAAGCTGAATATATTACTTCACTTTAATACAAATGTTTTCTAAACCCTATTTCATGATACTCACTAGTTAAAATAGCAGCTACTCTCTGAAGTTTTGAGTCTATCATTATTCAATATGACATTAAGTTATTGGCTATTACAGTTAATTCAGACCCAGGAGGATCTTTTGTAGATTTGATTTGCTGGGGAAGAGAAAGAATTTGAATGTACTTTCCACTGTCTTTGTTAAAAAAACCTATCTTTTAGAATTTACTTAATTTTGTCTGAAAGTTTCTGTCAAAACCATTAATAACATCATTTTGTCAAAGTTTATTATCTCTACCATTGATTTGGATTAGTATTAAGAGCACCAAATATTAGGAAGTGAAGCCATGGAAATTAATGTTTTAAAGATATTTTCCAACTGAAATGATTTTATGATTCTATGATTCCATGACTCTAAAACATATTTAATTGCAATGGTGAGAGGAATTCAGTGAATCAGAATGTATATTACATGAACTGGGGTGCAATTGGAGTGACAAGACAGAAGTTTACAATCCAACCTGATTGGAAGTGTGATGGATCCCTGCAGCCTCTTTGCCAGCTGACAAAGGACTGGTATGTTTGTCAGCACAAATGAGAAATTACAGACTACTGAACACAACAGAGTGTGCTGAAAGAGGAAGGAAGTAAGGACTTGTTTTATAGTGGCTGGGTTTCAAAAAGGTCCTCTGCTCTAAGAGACATTCCAGATTGTAAAAGGGTTCCTCACATTAAGTACAGGAAATTGTCAGATATGGGTTTGGGTACTGTGGTCAAGGTACAAAATACCCAGATGTGCTATCTCTGATATGCATAATACTCTGTAGCACAATTATGATGAATTACCTTCTGCCTGGGTTTTAAGATTCTGCTCTCATTCTACACATGGACTGTTACAGTGACATGGGGAAGTTCCCACTATTAGCTTTCTCATATTCTCATTCCTCAGTCTTTCAGCCAGTGGAAAAAGGATTTGAATCAGTAGAATAAAGAGACCATTCTTGAGTACATTGTGATGAACTTGTTTAAACATAATTTTTAAAATATATACACAAAGAAATACATAAACTATCTGAGAAAAAGAATTGCCTGTGGCTTTTACATAAGAGATGTGCTACAGATGAGAAAAGCTGTGGACAAAAGACTTCAAGAGCAGTTTTTTCAAGCTGAAATTGGCTCTGATTCAAATATTCTTGAAAGACTAATTTTCTTTGGATGGTAATGACCATAAGTTGATGTTAATAATGCAAGTCAATTCTAATAATATGTGGCTTTAACTGCAATAACCACAACAATATTACGTAAAAGGAACAACTGCCATGAACTTCTTTCTGGTGTGCAGAATTTTGTTTGCAGGTGGAGTGGATTTTATATCTTCCAAGAGGGACACTTGAGATATTTCTGGTCATATGGCAGCCATTCCTGAAGCTTGAAATGATAGGTGAGAAAGTTAGTATAAACCTTCTGTTCTTGCAGATTGATTACATGAATTTATGCCTATTGTCTGGTGGCTATAACTTTGAGTTATATTGGAATAGAAATGTATTAGACTATGTAGGCAGAAATTAAAAATGTGCACAAAGAGATGAAAACAGAAATGAATATTGGCATTTTTCTCAAGAAATGCAAGACACCAGACTGAATATTTAGAGACTATTTCACAGGGTAACAAACTTCATGTGCTACTGCATATCACAGATCCTGACCATCACATCACAAACATGCTAAAGTCTCCACAAAGAGTAAATATGGAAGCTACGTTACCTGCTCTAAATTTTAGTGGATCTGTTTATCAAATTAAGATTAAAGAGAAAATTAAGGGGGACTCAGTAACCTAACAATGCATTTTGTTTCTTCTAGACTTCTGCTTGGGCTCCTACTGCTGCTTGATGAGACCATGTATATTCTCTGCCCTGTGTTACATCTGGCAGCTCTCCATGCATTTCTTCCCCACCTTAGCAGAACTAAAGTGAGACGATTTACTTTAATATTCTTATTCAATCTTTCCCCCCAGAAAAGATTTTCTTGACTACCAGTTATGAGGATTGTTGCAACAGGCCACCTACATGGAAAAAGTAGAAGTCTAGAAAACTTTGGTTTATGCTGGAAAGAGAATGATTGCGTCAAAATGCTGCTGTGGGTTAGATACCCAGGTAGCCTGCTGCTATGAATGCTAATGGGGCTACAGTGACTTCACAGAGTGCTGGAAATAAGACACAGGATAAAGCCCACGTTGTGATCTGGCTGCGAGAAGGAAAGGACACAAAAAAGATCTTGTGGATCTTGTGGACTTAGTGTTTTGTTCACATGAAGGAGTGACATGGAAACAGCAAAGCCACAGGCATTATGACTAAGTTAATTTCATAGGCAGCAGAAAGGAATAGAAGGCTGCAACAAAGGGAATAACTAAAGTGTTTTAAGGCTGCAAAGTGCAGTTCAGTTACACTTCCTCTTCCGAGACTTCATCATGCACCTGGGAGCAAAGTTATATTGGTATGGAAAATGTTGGGCAGCCTGAAACAGAGGTGATAGTAGAGAGCAAGGCAGCAAGCACTACCTTAATTAAGGCTCATGGGTTGTCCTGAGGCTTGTCCACATGCTGAGGACAGTTTTCTCATGCATTTGAACCACAGAACACACAAAAATTGTGGCCCCAGGATACTACTTTCCATTGCCTCTCCAGGGAGTATGTGTAGCTTGTATTTTGTATGTCATATGTGTCTTATTACTCTGGCCAACGTGTGGCTACACATTTTGCAGAGCTCGGGGATCACACATAGCCTAGCACGTGACAAATTCTAGCAAGGATTTATACAGTTATGAAGGCCCAGATGCCTGAAAAGTGTGCAAAGCATGACTGGGGATCTGGGTTATGGCAGCCTTGGTGTCAGCAGCCTGCTGTCAAGCACAAGACACAGCTCAGCACCTGAGCCACACTTTGAAGTTTAACATTTGCCTGCAGCCAAGAAACTTCCACCCCACTGGAGTATGGATTAGCACAGTGCATGGAAAATAAGCCTTCACAGTTAGTTTATAATTTATCATTTTTACTTTTCTGTATGCTTTTGCAAATGTTAGAGATCAGAACTAAGAGTTAGGGACTCTGGGGGGGGGGGGGGGGCAGGTGAGGTGGTAGCAGATGACATAGATTTGCAGAACAATGAACTAATTAACAGCATGCTTTCACAGATTTTTGAACCATGTTGTTATTTTAAACCACCTTGTTATCCTGTGCTGAAACTGCAGAATTCTGCAGAGGATGGTACTTTTTAATTGTAAACACTTAGATTGCTAAACCACCAAGCTTCTGAAAAATATATCTATTTTTTCTAACAAAAAATGAAGAGTATCCGGCTGGTGACCAGACAACATCCACAGACAGGAGTCAATGTTTAAGCAGATACAGTGAATTTGTGCAAGCTCAGAGTAGCAACAAATAGCACTACATCAAAACCTTAGAAAACAGAAAACTGCTTTGTTCTATTTACCCTGATTTAGACTAAGGAATCTTTGGGAATCAACAGATTCCAAAAGTGAGTTAGTGTTTAGGGCAACAGTGCTGTGTCATTTGTGGAGTAATAACATTCTCTTTTAACACCAAAAATCTCATTTACCCAGGAGACAAAATGGGGCCAAATCCTCATCTGATGTCAATCAGCATGATTCCTTTGCCATTAGCATGGCTTCAATGTGTTTGGTGGAGCAATAGCAATTTACTTGTGCTGAGAGCTTTGCCCTTGTATCTCATAGCTCAAAGAAATTAAGCTGCCTTCCAAGGTTTCTGACTGAAGTTGTATATAGTTTAAATCTTGTTGCAAAAAGCCTGCTCAGATATATTTTTTCCTTTCTGTTTCAAATGATTTTGCTATTCATCACCTGAGTTTAATGCAATATGTTTAATTTTCTTCAAACCATGGCATACCAAGAAATGTTCACAGGTTATACCAACGAAGCACTTTGCAGAAAAAATAAAAATGCACTTAGGTTAAATTTGTGTTGTTGAAATGGTTTCTTTTTTTCCCCTTGTTTTTAAATTTGCAATGAAATGTGAAGAAAGTTAGCGTATGAGACATTTTACATCTCATTAATAACATTTTGACAGTTCTGCTTTGAAAGCCTGCTCAAAATAATGCAAAAATCCAAGAAAATTACGTCAATATTATTTTAAGTTAGAAAAGCACCCTTTTTCATTTTTGCTTTTCTTTGGTCATTTTTAAAGTGGCCTGTCTTAAATTTGAAAAACACTGTAAATTCAGTTAGAGATATGCTTTTGTCCTTACTGAAATTAACAGGAAAATCATAGGAATTACAATTTTCTATGTTTCATAGTGAGAACACCCTACACAGACATTAATGGTAGCTGAGATCAGGAGTGCTGCATACTTCCTGCTGCTATGATAAGTTTTGTAGTTATTTTTCATACCCCTGCCATCACTAGAGTAAACTCTTTTATTAAGTGAGGTATTGGGCAGGTTTATGCATTCATTTCATTTTATGTTTGCTATGGTAGCCCTAAAAATCTCATAGACTTTCACATGTGTGTGCCTCACCTGCAACAGGCTACTTCCCCCCTGATGAATTCACTCAGGAGGTGAATGCTGCTGAAGAACAACAGGCAAGATTTGTGTGGAGTTTGTGAGAGAAGGAAAGAACCTGAGAGGGGTTGGTCAGCCCCCATGGTGAGGAGGACCTGCCCATGAAGGGCGCAAGTTCCAGTGGAAGGAGGGTTTGAGGGACTCAGTATCACCAATAGGGAGTCAGGTCCCTATTGCTGATCCTGAGCTGGGGGTCTGAATGCCAGAGGTCTTCCCTAGGAGGAAGAAAGCAAGAAATGGTGCCAGTAGTCTGGAGATATTCACATATCATTGCATGAAGTGGATTATTTGAGGGAGGAGGACATGAGAGAGGATCAAACCCCTTGGAGCAGATTTACCTAAAGAGGAAGCTCCTAGTTTCAAATTTCCCTGCACCTTTGTCATCTTTTCTTACCAACCCTGTGGCCATGGCAGGAAACTTGGGTTCAGTATGACCCTGCAATCAGAAAACATGCATCCATTCATGTCACTTGGGATTGCCACCATGAATGTGAAGGGGAGAAAAGTCAGAGTAGGTGAGGACATGGTGAACCCCAGTGCTACCTGGGCCTGGAAGGATCTGAGGGCACGTCTAAATAAGCCATTGTAAGTAGAAAAGTAGAGAGTGTTCCTCAAAAGAACACAAGATGACCAAAACAAGCTGTTTCCAAGCAAATCCTTGGAAACAGCTAGGGCTCTGCTGGCATGGCTTTGTCAGCAAGTCTGGAAACTCCTAACTGAAGCCCAGCTCCAGCAGCCAGGCTTTAGTGCAGATCAGGACTCAAAAAGGGCCAGGATGCTCTGATGCATAATTTCCAATGCAGGTCCCGCTAGATTAGGATGTGTTTTTCATTTGAAGTTGAGCTACTCTAACCCAGTTCCCTCCAAACAAACAAACAACTGAACTAGCGAGCAAACAGCCCCGTGGGAAGGATGGCTTATTCGAGCACAGCGGGGAGCAAAGTGGGGTGGGAACCAAATGGCTCCAAGTGCCGGCGCTGGCCTTGTTTTCCCCTACAACTTTCATCCTGTTTGTCGCTGTTACCAGGGGTTCACAAACTCAGAGCAAACATCTGGTCTGGTTTAATACCAACAAGAAAGAAAACTGGATATTAATTTTGATATGATAGTAAAGCTCACGCTGACAGAGCCACCACACCATTTACAATCTCTAAAACTAAATTGGTTTTCATAAAACCTTTGCGAGATCATATTAGGACTGACAATTAAAATTATAATGCAGCCAAGCCTGCTGAGGAGCAGTAAGTTTTCTGGGAATTTGGTCAGTTGGTTACACTGATTTTATATTAAGTTAGAGAAAATTTTATTCCTGTAAAGGCAAAAGCAGTTTAAATCTGTTTCATACATTGCAGCAGGGTCTTACTGATTAAAAATACCTGGGGCTGTTCCAAACGTGTCGTCATATTGGCTACATGACTGTTATAAGCAAACCCCCGCAAACAGAAAGATCTGAAAGTTCAAAGCTTATTTAACTGGAGAGTGCTTGTAAAAGGGAAAAAATGCCATTTCTGTATGGAATAATGGCTCGTAACTTTTCCAACATTATTTTTTTCATTAATATCACCTGAATCTGATATGCATGTTTCACAGCAGACTCTAAATAAGAAATCTGGTACCTTTTGGCATGTTATTCCTGTACCATCTGGCTAACAGGTACTGTACTGTTCTTGCAGTGTGACGCACCAAATAAAAAAGTCAGATCTTTTTAAAGTCACAATAAATTTCCCAAATGAGTTTGTGTGAAATGTTAAAAAGCAGAAGATAGAGGTTTTGGGTTACATTGCCTCTAATTTGAAAGGGGGATAAGTGGAGCCAGGTGGGCTACTTAGCCAATACCTGCCTGTTCCAGCTTTTTGAATCTGTGAACATTACACCCGGATACAGATGGAAATTGGAAACAATAAATGATTATTACAGAGACTTTATCATCCTGTAACTGGTGCACAAAAGATGAGCCACTCTTAAGGACACTCTGAAAGTGTGCTGCTCAGGCATGTATCCGGACAGATGTGGAGGAGTAGGAATATGCCATATATCAAGTGAGAGGAATAAGATTTCTTAATTCCACTATGACAAGCACAAGCATCTTCCAAAAAATAAACCTCCCCTTCTCAGTATTAAGCCAGTTTCTTTCTGATGTCTCTTTTTTTGGTTAGGATGAACATCTCCCACTTCCAGAAATCTGTTCCATCCACAGATGGAAATTGGGGATGGTAGAAACAGACAGATAGAAAAAAGGGGTCACAATACCTTATTGGAATTACAGCTACAAGTCATAAAGGCAAGTTCAGACAGTTAAGTTCTTCACTCCCACTGGCCACATCAGACTTACAAGTCTGTATTCCCACTAATTTTCAAAAAATATGCATTTCAGAACAACAACTGCAAATAAAGCCAAATCAGAACATACTCAATGACCTATTTCTTCACTGTGAGACAAAAATTTTCATGTGGATGGCCTGATTTTTTTGGGGAATGACTGGGAAGCACAAAAATTTCCATCACAAAATCTCTCACTTTCTTCTGACTTGTTTGGCAGAGGCCAATTACCCTGTGGCCTGTGGTCCCTGCTGCCTGTTCCATGCCAGCTGCTGGGAGCAAAGGCTGAAGGAAAACCATGGCTCTAGGAGCTTTGGCAACAGCTCAGCTCAGACCCATCACAACCTCAGGTGAGCCAAATCTCTCTGCAGAAGTGTCTGTCTTTTGCCATTAACGAGGAAGGTGGGAGCTCAGGCCTTTCCTTAGGATGTCTTGAGTTAGTGACAAAATGAATGCTGAGAGATGAAAAACCTCAGCAGGGGAGGATGATCCCCTCTGCACATCTCTATAACCAGCTGGCAGGCTCCTCATTTGGGATGGCAGATCACCACAGACAGCACAAGTCCTGATAAAGCTTGTAAGTACTGGGGCAGGCCCTCCTATGCCTGCTTCTGAATTTTACCCCTGTGAAAAGGTTTTCTAATTCTTTTTGGGACAAGTACACCAAGGGGCTGAGCATCAGGATGCTATGCCAGGGACTGGGTGAAGAGCAATACATAAAGCAAAGGCAGGGGTCCAGTCAGCTGTACCCTGAGTGGAGCATGAGTGTTGTAAGGGCATGGCAGGGCAGTCCATGTGGCATCTGGGGGGATACTGTGGCCCTGCAGGGGGATCCCGCTTGCACAGATGGGATTCAGAGTCCAAGAGCTCTACTCAGGAGCCTAAGGCATGCCTCTGTTTTAAGGGACAGGTTTTGTTCTTTCACAGTATTGCAAGGCTTTCTTAAAGTTCACTGAACAAAGTGCATGCACTTTGGGTTAGAAAGGAGGGGGGCAGAGGACCACTGTGCTGGACTTTGGTGATTAAGTTTGCTCATGGCTTTTTCTGTCTCTCACCCTCATGCATTACCATTTTTTACATTGTCTACTGTTGTCAGCCTTTTTTCCTTCACAATAGCCAGCTCACTTCAGCTCCTTCTCAAGCACCACCAGGCTCTGCAATACAGTAATTAGTTAAAGGGCTGATAGGGAAAATAAAACATGAGCTGGAACAGCAGGACTGCATTTAAAAGAAAAACAAAAACCTCTTCCAAAATACCTCCATGCATAAGAATGGGAAATTATTCATTGGAATTAGATCAAATCAGGGTATTCCACAAGATACAAGACTTCACTCAGGAGGTACCACTGGAATGAAGCGCAATGGTGAGCTTAACACCATCTCTATTTAAAAGGCAAAAAAAATCTCTATTGTATGAGAAAAAAACCCCTCAATATTTTCAACATTTATATTCTTTCTGAATTAATGGAAATGCCACAAGGATGGTAATTCTTTGGCCTAGCTTAGAAAATGCCAGTTTCATAACAGCAGTATATGTTAACATACTTGTTCCCTTTGGGGTATTTGTATGTCTTACCAGCTGAAATAGCACCACTACTTAAAAACTAGTACACAAACGCCTAACAGATGTACAAGTTCACACAAGAAGAAATAAAAAATTCACAAAACCCCTCACTCTTTCACAACTAATCTGCTTTAATGTAGCAAACACAGCCCACTTGCTCTTCCTTCACTGTGAATGCTTTCTTACTCTGTGAGATCCCTGAATCCCAGCCTACCCTTTGTTCTTTCATATTTGAAATAGCTGTTGGACTTTTAGAAGTGCTCTGTAAGACTTTTTTAATTGTCTCATGAGACTCAATGCTCTGAACAAGCATAAATAAATGTCTTTCAAAACTCTTGAGAAGGATTTACTGGGAAAGTTGAGGTGGGTACATTGCCCCTTACATAACAGCAGATGAGCTATAACCCTCAGGGTTTCTTTTCTTCCCTTATCCACAACTGTGAGGCATTAATCTCTGAAGAGTTTGATTGTCATTTAATTGGCTTATTAGCCTTCATCTAAGCAGTTTTGATCTCCTAGTTATCCTTCTTTCTAGCTCCTTTTGTGACTTTGGTACAGAGCTGCCTGGAGCTGATGTTTCTTCCTTCATTCTTTCTTCTACCTCCTGTTTGCTGTGTCTTTTCTCCAGGAGAGCATGTACATTTAGGATATTTCTATGATGTCCCACAGTGTGTTCCTGCAAAGAGACAGCCTGAGAAAGCTCTGTGTGTGTGAACCAAGCACAGGCAACACAGCACAGAGGTCTTTGCAAAATAAATCAGCTTGCAGTGTTTCCCTGAAGATAAATTTATCCTTAGAAGTACAATAAAATAGTCTCCCTGAACACAATATTAATTGGGCTTAAGTGCTTCTACTGTCCAAGCTAGCTTGCTTATGTTTGAGGCGGATTGTTCGTATGGCAGTGATTTGTGTGACACCACCTACATGACTCAAATTCGGCTCAGCAGTGGAGGATGTTTGGACGGATCAGTCACTCAAGTGAGTTTCTCCAAATGCTGCAAAGAGCATATGGTCTTGTGTGCTGTATGACACCAAAATAATTCTTATGCTATTAAGCAACCATGTAATTTCAGAAAGAATTGAGAGAAGAATGCTTCTAAACCAATTATTAGTCCATGCTTGCAGGAGCATAAATGAGGAATACATGCCTACCTCTTTGGAAGCACTCATTGCTCTGCTGAGCATCCATTACCTTTATGGTCATTAAGCTGAACTAGATGACAGCTAAAAGATTGCAAATGCTGTATCCTTAACAGCGCTGTGGGTCTTGCTGGTTTACTGTCACCAGTGAGACCTAGATCATCTGGCATTTCCCCCCATGTTCTTTGCTGTAGATCCTGCCTATGGCTTTTGGGTTAGCTCTTCTCCTTTGTCAAGAGAAGCAGTAAATAAGCTGGTAAATCTGTCCTCTGCATTGTCAAATTGTAAAGTTACACCGCATCTGTACTTTCTTCTTCGTTTTGTTTTTTAATAATCTATTGGGTTTGTTTGTGCAAGTTAATGAAAATAGTATGTTATTGTTATGTAGTTATGCCAAAACACTTCACCAGAAATTTCATAAATGTTTTCTGGTGCATTGCCCAGTTTCATGTGGTTTCATTTTTTCCCTTCATATAGAAGAAAAGCACATGGAAGATAAAGATCTTAGGGTTACTACAGCTAGAAAAAGCCCTGGGAAGATTCCCTTAAACAGCAAAAAAGGAGTTAATGAAAAATCAAGTACAAATGAATTATTGTCTGGCTGGCTAACAGTAAAGCTTTAAGGCCTCAGTCACAGCTTTTATTTGCAACGGTACACATTTATTCTCAGCAGGAGTCCAGCCAACTTTTGGGGGGACCATTTGTGTGAGAAAGCACACATTACCACAGGGAGAGGTTTTGCCACCTAACATTTGCAGCTTAACAAAGTTTTAAAATTGTCCTTTGCTCATAGTAGCATTTCTTTTGGGCTAACGAGTTTCCATACAATTAAAAGGAGAGGGTCTTTGCCTCCAGGGATTTCACAGCTGAAGGTCAAAAAATCCAAAGGGAATCGGCCAGGGTTTGGGGGTTTATTTTTTGTGCAAAAAATGCTACAAAACAGCATTTCACTAGCATGTCTCTTAGGACGTCTCTGACTTGTTCTGTTAGTGCAGAGAGGCAGTTTCCCCAGAGCACATCCATTATCTGTGCAAAAATGCTTGTTTTGGAGATGGCACCTGAGAAGTTCTGGAACTGTGAGAAAGAAAAGTATAAGAAAACAAAACCTAACAAACTGTAGTTTGTTCTGATACATAATGCAAAATTTGAGTGCAATAGACTTGCAAGGAGGAATATGTGTTAAAGTGTAGAATTTGTCCTGCTAATGGTAATATATCTACTAATTTAATTTGAAAGCCTGGATTCTGATAAATCATCTTTAAATCCCATCTTTGCATCCTGTCTCTATACATCTACTGAAGTTTTGAGCTGTGGAACTCCCTGGATATTTTCAAGAAGCAAAATATCCCTCATTTCTGATTTCTCTGTTGTTCATATTAAATTTAATGGAAAGCACTCTTTGATTTTATTCAAGTGGGATCAAACTCTCAAACATAATTTAAGACCTCAGCCAGTTCCAATTGCAGGAACCAGGTCCAAAAATTAACAGCTAGACTTGAATATGCAGATTGCCAAATGGAAGGAAAACAGGCTGAAAGAAGCATAAATACAAAGGACACTGAAAATAAATTTATTGGAAATGAACACTGAGTCTGAATTAAAGCCTGAATTGCTTTCAAATCAGTTTCAAAGAACTGATACAGGATGGAAAGGCCTTCTTAGCCAGCATTATGTCCCTCACCTTAGATAAACTAACCTACTAATGATGTATAGTGGAGTCACATACTTTTCTCTGATGCATCTGCCAAACATCTATATGTGCAAGTGAACTCACAGATCCTGGATTGCTTTCAGAGGCAGGCATGTAGACATATAAGTTCCCAAGTCAAAGCAATGTGACCCTCCTTGTAGCTAGATACGTTTTTTCCCTCTAGTTTCACGTACTCTAGTAGAAATTTCCCCAAGACCATCCACATCTGTGTGGAGTTATGTGAGGAGGCACGTACACTTTGATGAACCACATGATAAGGGCACAAATTCTGATTATTGGGTCCAGGTTACAGTATTGGGTCACAGCCTTCCCCATGCTCCAGGACACCTCAGGCCTGAGTAACAAATTTGGAAGATTTAAGATCAAGCAGACCAGCTGGATTTGACATTTAATTGCCAGAAAATAAAACACAAAAGGAATGAAGTAAAGAAAAAGGAGCAAAGTCTTATGTGCTGACATGGGTGGCAGTAAATTGGGTGCCCTATATTATTTCTGAATCCTGCCCACCACAAGTTCTCACCTCTTCTCACCCAGTACTCTTCTGCTCTCCTTTTCAACTTCACTGTTCAATCTGCAGGCCTCCAACCTCTTTCACTCCTCCCCATCTGCAAATGATCCTGATCTGTACTTCCAGACCTCCTTGTGGCTGGTCTCCTACTGCCCATGCATGCCCCCTGGGTAAAGCCACAGGTTTTTGGGATGATATCCCATCACTCCCCTTAGAATTGTTCCATCTGCACCTCTGTCCACATCCACTACTTCTTGTCCATCCTGTCTGTATCAGCTCCATGCCCTGATTGTCCCTGGAGAAAGAGTGGAATTTTATGAACCTGGTCACCGTCTGCAGCCATGAAGAGCCTTCCAGAGCTCACCATGAGGGTGGCAGAGAGACATGACTTTGCCATGCATCAAAAACTGGGGAGATGTCATGGCTCTCCCAACATGTCAGGTGCCAGTTTCATGGGGGAGGAACATGAAGTAGGAGCCAGTTACAAGGGTGAGCATTATCTGAGACTTGACTCTACCATCAAAGAACTACTAATGGTTCAATAAACTTACAATAAATTGTTAATAGTAAGTTGTTACCAAACTTACAATAAATATAACAATGTCTAGGACAGCTGGGGGTGGGAGACCCAAATATGGCACTATAAGTCTTGTAGAGCCACAGAATAAATTCAGCAAATTTTCTCTCACACACAGAGACAAATTATTTTCATAAACATGAGTCTGTCTTGTCCTCTTCCTCCCCATTTCCCCCCCCTCTTCCTCCACCAGTAGAGGTACAACAATAAAACAGATTTTCTTATTCTGTCCTTGGAAAGACCCATTGCACATTAGTTACTTCCCTTTTGAAATCTAAACTGAAAAATTATGTGCACTAGCATACCATATTGTATTATTATTCTCGAGGCTGAGCTCCCCTTGGGTATCTATACAGCTTAAAAAAGCAGTGACAGGATATATAGTTGGACAGAGGATTTCCGGTGGAGCTACTGTCCAATGGACAGTGAAATTTTGGTTGAATGTGTTGATTCTGTCAGAATTTGTGCTGGGAGCCAGTCTGGTAAGCAGGTGGGTGGCCAGAACCACAATATATATTCCATTATACTTTTCTTTCGTCTTCTGACTTTTCCTTCCATTTTGGAATAAAAAATAAATCAAATCTAGAAATGGTAATTTTTCTGTGGAGCAGGAATTCCTAAGCCATAACCAAAAAAGAAACTATTTGTTTATTTTTCCATTTGGCTCTTCCTTTCTGTTTCTCTGGCTTCTCTCACTCAGCTACCCTTCCTATTCCCCTTTTTTATTCCTTCTGTTCATTTTTCACCTTTCACTGTTCCATTTCTCAACTGAACACTTCTCTCTCTCCTGGCTTTGCAATATATTTCACAGCTGATCCTTTGCTGAGCATGAACTCAGTAACACTGGAGCTGCACTTTCACACTTGTGTCGATTCAGAGGATTAGGGTACACAGGTTTGCCCCTCTTTATGAAGTAAGTAAGATTAATGTATAAACTTCCTCTCTCTCTCTGCTTTATAGTCTCCTTGGTTTTATTATCTTAACTTGCCATTTTGTTTTAAACCCCTGATCCATATCTAAACACAACCTCGTGTGAACTACCTGGCCACCAACACCAGCACTTCACTGTAGCCTAGCTCCCCTCTTTGAGTATTAGAGTTGTCATTTAAAACAGGACTTTAAATTAGAAATGACTTCAGCATTCAGTGCAGTCCTTTCAGTAATGGAGTTTGCTAATGGAGTTCCTGCATTCCTACAGGCACCTTTTTCCTCTCAGCCTGAGAAAAGTTTTACCTCCCTTATTAGTTTCACTAGCAGTAGCACAGGTTGTTTTAATATTCTATGCTGCCTGTAACATATTGCAGATGTACCTGTGTGAAATGGTCTCTCGTTATTGGAATGCAATAAAAAGAAAACAAGCTTCTCAAGAGGAAAGAAGGTAAAAGAAAAAAGTTAACCTGGTTTGGGCCTGAAATTCCCCAGATTTTTATACTAACATTAACGTTTATAATACAGCTATTAAATTACACGTAGAAGTGCATTTAAAAGGGCTCTGGGCTAAATTCCATATTCCTTCCTTTACTCAGTCCCTATGTCTGCTGCTGAAGCAGTAATGGAGCTGGCCTGATTAAGGCAGAAAAGTAACATTAGAAAAAGCAAGGTAGTGATTCTAGGACCTGTTTCCTGAAATTCAGAAGCCTAAGGTTATGCTTGTGTCATGTCACACAGAATGATGGACAGATGCCTGACCCAGTGGAAAGCACACCACTGCAGTGCAGCAGGGGTCTGGGCATCTCCTCTGTGGTGTACCCCAGCTCAGGAAAGAGCATTTCAGCTCAGCTGCACCTTGTTGACCTGGTTGCAGCATGCTGGAGACTGGGCCTGGTGCTCACACACATTTCTGCACAGTAACTTGAGAGTAGTCTTTGTTACCTGTGCACTGTGTGTTCTTGCATGGTGTAGATCTACTGTGAGTGAGTTTTTAAATGGGACCTAGTCTCCCAGGTTAATGGGAAATTTTCAAATTGTCCATGGAAAACACAAGGGCCAAATGTTTTCCCTTGAAGGAAAGCCCTCATCTGGTATAGTTCTGACACACTGTGCCTTTTCTCATTAAGCATGCAATGTGTTAGAATACTTCAAACGAGGCAAGCTATATCATTTATATATATATATGATAAAAGCTGTATCAAGCATGTATTTGTTGTCCCTAAAGGGAGAGGGCCAAGAAATCCAACAGAATAGTACCCATGCTGATCTGAAGTATGTTTGACTCGGCACAAAAGTGGTATCAGGATCAAATTATGTGCCTGTGCACTTGTTCTCTGCACCCATGACCATCTCTAAAGGGCTTTCAGATAATCGGAGCTGGCAGATGAACTCATTCTCTAATTCTAAATGTACCTTCAAATTGCTTGCATGAATGTGTAGATATCTCCAGCAAGTAACTTGACGCCAGTACAAGCATTTTCACTTGTTTTAATTCACTGCCTTTATGAAATGAGACCAAGGCAGAATGTCCTTCTCTTCCTCAGAAGAGCAGAGGATTGTGTCAATGAATTTCTCAGGGCAAGCTGCATTTTTTGACACAAATTTACTCTAAGTTCAGAAAGAGTTCCTTGCAAACACTGGTTTTCACCCAGGGTTTGTTTTTTCAAGTGTAGTGTTTATAATGGATCCCTAGAAGTTTGAGTGCTTTACTCAATTTACTCAATAATTTATATCAATTACCCATTGATGGTGCAGCTAGAAATAAGAATTTCTTTTGGCATGAGAACATCATCTATGATTTCAATGGACTTTGTGTACTAAAATGTAAGGGTTGATAGCAAATGTGTGGCTGTTGGTCCCAAGGCAGATCTCATTAAAAAATGAGTCCAAGTCAACATAGCTGTCAACAGGCATTCGGACTTAGGTTTGTGTAAATCTATGAGTTTGGTGATCTAAAACTGGGGGATAAAACTGTAACTGGTCCTCTATATCTTGAGAGATGAGCAGTGAGAAAGAAACAGTATTATTGTGGTGGAAAGAAAGCATTGTGCAGCAGCTGTTTGCAGTGGGCTAGCTCATCAACGTGGTTAATTTTCAAAAGCAAATTTGTAGCAAAGCTCTCCTGCCTTCAGTGAAGTTGTCCCATTTTATACCACTGGAAGACCTGTCCTGGTGTAATTTATCATTACTGTCAGGAGTCCCTGAAATTTTAATCTTATAGCACCTATGAAGACAAATGTGTTATGCACACCATAAGGGAATCATAAAGGAATCATAAGCCATTTAGTAATCTTGGATAATCCCTGAAGCTATGAGTCACTAGAAGCAGAGGCCCTTCATGCATCGTTTGAACCCCTAATTACCCAACACATGTGGGTGAAAAGTGAGAGGCAACAGCAGGGCCAGAAGCAGCCAGAAAACACTGGATGAGCAATTTGGACGGGGACTTCCTTCCTATTAATATAAACAACCTTCTTTCCTTCCTAATAGTGCACCTGTTAGCGAATATATTCCTGTAGAGCTGCTCTCGTGCATCTGCTTGCAACTTTGCAGAGGAAGTAGCTAATTGACATTAGGGGACTTTGAGGTGTTTCCTGACAATAAATGTGCAGTATTTAACACTGCTTTATAGAGCACAATGCTCAAAACACTGCCAAAAACTCCACAGCTCTGCTGAAAACATGGAAGAAGCAAAAGGTTTCCATGTCCAGAACAGTGACCTAGGATTTAATCTGTATCCAGGTAGAATTAATAGCAGTCTGGCATGCAGCCCAGTCTCTTTCTCTGCACAGAATGAGTCCTGATGAGAGTTTTTTCCTCTCTGAGTGACTAATCGCATCTCTTTTCAAAGAAACATGATTCCCTTGATCATTCTCTGTTCCTTGGGGTGGAAAAAATCAGATCTATTGAAGAGAAATCTGAGAAACTGCAAGAACATTTTAGAAGCAGGGCGCAGGCGGTGGTGGCAGCAGGTCTCCCGTTGTGCCAGGCTCAGCACATGTTGCACAGCAGGAAGGGGGCTTTCAGCCCCTTGGATGCCTAGGGCTTGAAATGGCTTGTGATAGCCTGTAGGGTACACTACCCAGGCATGGTAACCTGCAGCCTGTGGATGTACAAATGAACAAAGTGTTGCAATGGGAATGAAGTCCTTCTTTCAATGTATTTTTCAATTCAAAGGGAAATATTTTTAGCTAAGTTTTTGGAAGGAACAAGGTTAATAATCTTATTCACTGGGTATTGTTTGTTCCCTATCTTTTGAATATTTTGGTTGATTTCAGTGCTGCTGTGGGCTTACATATCTTTGAGAATTCACAGAGAGAGAGATTGATAACTGCCCTGAGTATGTAAAAAGGTGCAGCAGAGCCCACACCTTCCTAAACACAGGAGCCAAACAATCCTGTGGTGCAAGCAAAAGGAAGCTCCATTTGTAAAGATGCTCCTTTAATTTAAAGAATCTTTGTGCTGCGTTTCAAGTCAACTGCATGATAGAACCGGAGGAATTTCTCATGAGATGTGTGGGGCCTTAGACAGTAGTAATGGATAGGACCATCAATCAGTGGTGTTACTTCTGGTTATTGCCCAAGGCAAAAGCGGACATTTGTATTTCAAGTGTGAAACTTCAGAGGGGAACAGGCTACTGAAAGTTCAACCAGCAGGAAGGTAGAGAGGATTGAGACTCTATTGCTACAAATCTTTTGTTGCCTTTAAGACATGTGTACATCACATCTCTCTATTTGTTGTCTCAGATTAGCTAGAATTATTTGGGTCATTGCCAAAGAATTGCCTCTTTTAATCTTCATCAGCCCAGTACTGGTTAATGGGATGGAATGTCAGAGTATGCTTCTGGAGAAAACTGAGATATAGGTACAATCCATCCCTCAAAGGTATGTTCAAATTTGCCCCAATAGCTGCAAAACACAGCTGGATGGTGAAAATGCTATGGATTTGCCTATGGGCTTGTTTCAGAAATTATTGCAAGAGAACACTCTGAAGTAACAATCTATTACATTTCTGGGAGTATTTTATTCATCTCACTATAGCTGGAGGTTTTTCTCTTTTTTTTTTACGTTAAGTTTAGCTTGCCTAATCTGTTCCTCTCTTTTTTCTCCTTTTAGGAAATTAATTTGTGAGTAACTTCAAAAATGGAAAATATTTTTTAAACTATAAACTATTTCTTTTGTTTTCTTGTGGGGGTCTGTTAGCTGGCACTGGTCTAAAGCAGAAATCCCACAGCTCTCGCAGGCAATTTGCTTTGGTTTTCTCCTTTGGTTTATTTTATAGTTACAGAGGCCGGATGGGTGGAGATCAAATCAGTATCATTGCAATCCCTGTTATATCTGTCATCCCAAAAGTCTGTCTGCTTTCCAGAGCTGATTGGTGTTGATTTCAGCAGTTCTATCAGTTAGTACACTGTGATATTCGGTGCTTCTCTTGCCAAAACACACCTATGGCATCCAAAGGCAGGAAGAAGAAGGTTACTTTTCCATAGCCTGCATGTACATCAAGAAAGCCCTAGCACATCTCTCAAAGTTGTGAAACAGCCTCTTCTTTTCTGTGTATAATTTTTCCATTTACTAAACAGCTCTGACTTCCTTTTCACCTGCTGGTATGACTGTCTCTGTGCAGAAGAGGCAGCCAAAATTCCATTTTTATTATTAAAAAAAAAATCTCCCAAGCCCCAAGTCCTTTGTTCTATTGAAGACACTGGAAGCAACTCTAGGCTGACGGAAATCAGCAACAATGTTGACATATTCTTCACAGGGTCTAAGCTTTCCTTCAGTAATATTATGCCAGAGTGTAGATCTTCAAAGAATTTTCTCACTAGAGAATTTCTCAATCTCTACTTTCTTACACAGTCAAGCTGGGAATAGATGCTGCCTTGTTAATTTAAATGGTACTTGTCTAGATGCCTTAAATCAAGACAGTGTTGCTTTTGTCACTGTACCACTGTGCATACGGGAATCCCCAGAAGATACAGAAACTGGCACCACACAATACAGGTAACAGAGAAGATTAAGATACTTTATGTGTCTTGCAGACAAGAAACCACACCAGCTGCCTTGATCTCTGTCAGATGGGAAAGGGTGTTAATCAGAATGAAAAGAAACCCAAAACCCAGATGTCTTCATTTGCTCATTCTAGTACTCGGCTCTTAAGTAGAGGTAAGTAAAACACTTCTGGGCATATTTAAACTATTCTGTTTTTTAGCAGAATTATACCCATATTCATGAGAGAGATCCATACGTAATAGCTCAGGACAGGGAGAAAGAGATACATGCAGTGGGAATCTACGTTAGGACAATGATGGTGCTCAAGACTAAGAGTGCCACAGGCCAACCACAGAGAAGTCAGACCCAACATTAATGTTAATTTAAATAGTATATCAGTTTCGGGTAGTTATGTATCCAAAACTCTGCAGGAATGGGTATTATGGAAAACACACATAGGTTTGATCTTCAGGAACTCTGAATAAAAATAAAAACCAAGAGAACGGAAGAAAGGTATCTATAACAACCAACAGAAATGATGAAAAAGTAATATGAACAAAATAAATCACATAATACAACACTAGCATTGCAGGTTCATTCTACCATGTGCTGCAGCACATCTGAGAGTGGCATTTGAAAGTAAGACATGATTTTTTACAGGGGAATAAGACTGATGTTAAAGTTATTTGCATATACTTATGACATTCAAGACTACTGGTTGAATCAAAGCCATAGGTATAAAATAGAAGTTGCTTTTAAATTAAGTTGGTTGGTTTAGTATTTGACCAGAGCAAATGAAGTTGTTGATCTGTTACTCTTCAGTTGCACTGCATTAAAGTGTGCTCAGAAGGTTTGATAAAGTATTTTTCATAGAACATTTATTGTGGGCTGATTTATGTAGCTACTTTGATGGTAAGGAAGTTTAATTAGTAATAGCTGCAGTTCTTGAAGAGAATTTTAACAAGGTGCCTCACATATGAAAAATACAAAAGTCTCTTTGTTCTGAACAACCTCTAGCAGGGTGTGTAAGAGCAGGGTGTGTAAGGAGACTTTTCCTCACTCCACTCACTCTAATAAATTAGTAGGCTGCTTTGAGCAAGTAAGCGGAACAAGATCACAATACCATCAAGCATTAAGTCTTGGCCCACTGAGTGAACAGTTGTGCCATCACTAAACTGCTACAAAAGATTTATACCAACATCAATGCTAGGATTTCCTTCCTTCAACAAAAAAAAGGAGCTTCAAACTCCAGAGATCCTTTTCTAGTTGTGTCTAGCTTGGTGTCAAAAACTAAGTTATTTCCCCTCTGCATGCAGAGAAATTGGTACATGTTGGGAGTGGGTCACTTTCATCTAAACCAATTTGATTGCTGCAATCAAATCTGTTGAAAACCATCTCCCACGCTTTCTGTTATAAAAAGGAAAAGGTGAAACTGGCATTGCAGTGTCCCCCTTCTTCAGGCTGTGTGCCCATCTGAAGAACATCATGTACTCTCTTGTATCTTTTAATAAATATTTTGGTGTTGTCTGACATGCAGTGCCTAGGCCACCAACCAAAGGCAGCCAGAGATCACTCTCTGTACTGAAGGCATGGCATTGATGCCAACCACAGACCCAAACTCCATGCTGTCTCAAAACAGCAATGTCAGGCAGCTTTGCAGGACAGGTCTCTGGAAGGCATCAGGCTGGAGCTGCCTGGGGCAGCACTAATAGGCACTGGACAGAAACAGATGGGAGTGTGCTGCTTGTCTCATCACAGTTGTGAACCAGGCTGTGAGGCGTGCCCTGCTTGTTTCTTGTTTATTAGAATAGACCTAGTCAAGAGGCTTTATCCTGAAAGATATATTTTATCCTGAAAGGACTTCTTTTAGCAGCAAAAGACCAGAGGCTCAAAAGTGACAGGTCCGGCAAGGTAGTATTTTCATATTGTGAGGACTTAGAGACAATTTCCTATGTTTATGGATATAATTTAATCTGTTCTTTAAGAGAAGTCCTCAGAGGAAAAGCTGCATTGCCTGTATGGTCTCTAAGTGAAGCCTGACTTTTGATTATTTTAGCTATATCAGATAGGTTATCTGACTGTGTCTCGAACCGTTCTCTGTGGGTAGAGATGGTGGCATATAAATTTCATAGACACTCTGAAAACTTCTAACAGTCTGGCAGAACAGCAGAGGAATAAAATAATACTTTTTTCTGGTACTTTAAATGTATGACTCATGAAGGAAAAAAATAGGCTAAGCATTTATCAAACATCAGGATTTATAAGACTAAGAGAGGTCAATAACACAATCTTCAATTTCTTCTTTTTGGTGAAGTGCTTTAAAATTCTGAAGTCCAAGACAGGTCAGAGGACCTCAGTTTCAAGGTGATAAGGAACTACAGTGAACAAAATCTCTCTGCAGCATTGTGAACAAACTCTCTCTAGCTCTGAGGAATCCTAGGGAAATTGTGCTAGGGAGTTAATTTAGTCTCATAAGAATTGAAAAGAAGATGAGTGGACACAAGAGAGGCACTATAACCAGAAACTATACAACACTTCCACAGTGTCTAGGGTTAAATTGAGTTTCTGAATGACTATGAGATACTTTAGAATTTAGATTTTGTGAACAAGTCTCTACTCGCCATAGGAATCCACTGTGAAATTTTTATACATAGGATTGGGAAGTTATTTGTGATGCTTTGTCTTCATCAAGTGAAGTCCTGTGATTCCTTACAACTCTCACATTTGACTCAAAGTAGTAAATTATTAATTATGATAATGATTGTTTACAAGGGGAACAAAAGGGTGAGTTCCTAGGTTTATTTAGATTATATTGACATATACAACTCTGACAACTGCCAACAGGTTAAGAAATACATAAATATTGTTTACAGAATAGACCCCCCCCAGTCCTAAGCATGCAATCCCAATGGTTATACAAGCTCAGGCTTTAAAGCAAAGAGGTAGTTCTCACCGTGGCAATCTGTGCACTTTGCAAAAACTTATTGCATAGACTCAAGCAGGATTTTATTTTTTTGTCTTGGGTATATATTTAACTGCAAAGACAATGAGATTCAAGTGTGCTATTAAAAAAGCAAAAGCAAACATATATTTCTTCAGTGGCATGAGATAAAGAGCTGAATATGGCCTCTCACATTTGAAACATCTCAAAACCAGACATAGGGCTTTTTAGTACTGCAGTGCTGCTAATATCTAACAGCTCTCCAAAGTGAGGGAGCAGACAGGGTCTCCTGTTCTTCAGCCATGCTGCTGCAGTATCAGTGCAGATGCTGGCTGAGATAAAGGTTTCTCATAATGCAAACAGTTATTGCCTCTTCCACTGAGAAACCCTCAGTCAGAATCTCTGGCACACTACAGGGCTGATGAAGAAGGATTAGAAAAATAAGCAAAGCATGTAGGAAAATTCATTGTGGTGGACAACTTTGCAGCCTGGGTCTGTAATGAGCAATACAGACCTCTTGTGGTGGTCAGACCTCTGTATGTTTCTAATAGTTAACTAGTGTGTGTTTCACAAAAATTAGCTAGCATTTTGTACATATATTGTAACAGTTATAATCGGTTTCTGAAATTTAAAAAAAAAAACTTTGTGGCTTTCTATTCTTTCTCAGATATTTCAGTGTTTTTAAAAACAGTCTCTTGTATTAATTTTCATTTACATGTTTTACAAACCCTGCAATTTTGGGCAAATTTTCCATCAAAATGTAACAAATTAATCAGAGACCTGAAATTCTATTAACACAGGCCTTTTTAGTGCATTTTCCTGTCATGTGCACATCGAAGTATCCCAGGGAAATCTACTAAATGGGAGAAGTCAATAGCAGTCAGAACAGTTACAAGAAAAACTGGGAAAACCAACAGCAATTATGCAACAAATAATGAATATATTAGATTAAATTGAATTATTTTCTCTTGCAGAAAATGTAGACAAAATTAAGAGTAGGGGCTAATTCTGTGTGACAACAAGAAATGTTAAGGTAAAGGGTAGATGGAACAATTAAATTAATGGCAATTCATTTGCAAAAGCTAAAAACAAATTATTAACTGAAAGCTGTAATCTAACCCACAGATGACTGCATGAGAACTGAACATGTACATGTACACCATTACAAGTGAAAATATCTGGTGGTATTACTTGAATTTCACAAAAAGAGTGACCTTTCACACTCACCTATAAATATAGATACATATTACACCCTCTGTCATGCAAAGGATCTTGTAGACTTGGCCTTATTTCAAAGAACAGTGGTTTTGGGCCAATCAGCATGTTATGAAGTGTTCTCTTGGTTCACTTTCAAGGACTCCCCCAGTGAGTACCTTCCACGGGAATCTGCACTTCAAGTCTTGGTGATACATTCAGAGTGCCTCTGGTATTACATCCTACAGTATTCTGATTCACAGTATTTTGGTATGCCCTTTTTACTACTTTCCTCACCTATTTGAAAATTGCTGCCTATACTGCCTGCTAGCAGTGCCCAGCAGCTTGACATTAGCTGTGAGCAGCCTTTCTCATGCACCTCCATGGGCTACCTGAACCTGTACCTATCAGCTCACACAATATCCCTACAGCAGAGTAGAAGTAGCTCTCTGCTCTTCTTGGCAGGAAGCTTTTCTTTGATGAGATCCTGCTATGAGACTCTCTAGTGAGGCAGGTGCTCCTGATAGCAGTGCTTGTGGTCTCGTAAGCACAGTGGCTCCATGCTTCACATCTATTATCAAGTCTTTGAAAAAACAAATCTCACCAAATGTCTTGAGCTTTGGGGTGAACACAACCTTATACAAGTCATCCCTGGGGAGAGCTGCTAATGGTGGAGTCACATGGACGGTGTAAGGGAGCACACCCTTACCCTTGAGGGTACCTGAGCATCTGAACCAGAGGTCTCCTTCCCAGCAATCCTATTTGATTATGAATCAAACAAGGTATTGTCCAAGACTAAGGCCTTCACAGGCCTTGGTGATGCAAGAGCCTGTGGAAACCACCAACACCTTTAGCTGGTGAGCTAAGAGCAAAGAGAGCATAGCTTCTTAAGTAGTTGGGTTTTCCTCATTTTTTTTCTCTGAAGCACACATTGGAAGAGAACATACAACTTTTCAAAATGTGCTACTGCTGGACACTTCTGCATTTTTGAGCAGTTACACCAGGACCAGATGTTCAACAATTCACAATGCACATACAAGTGGAGGAAAATTCTGCTCAGAAGAAAATCTCTTCACAGAGAAATAGGAGACTTTGTGTAATGTTACTCTATTTTTTCTTAACAAAGAGAACACACTAAGATGAAGAGTTATACATTTATAAGAAGATAGTATTGATAGATTAAGGCAAGCAGGCTGCTCTGTTCAAGTTGAAGTCAGGATGTAAACCAGACAGTAGTACTTGGTTATCTGCAGACCTGTAATTATTCTGGCTCTCCACTGGATGTCAACACTGTGTAATACAAATGTTGGCTCTAAACTCACTGCTTAGAGCAGAGCAAGCCATCTTTTTAGGTGTAATTATTGTTTAAGAACATAGCTAGGTAAGGAATGTAATTATAGCAAGTGAGCCTCACCCATTTGGAGGTAGGGAGAGGACAACCTTTAATAGCAAAGGCACTGACTTTCCCTTCCCTGAAAAGTTAAGTTTGCAATTGTGCTTCCATTACAGAGGTCATGTTTTCTGCCCTGAAGTGTTTGTCAGAATTGGGAACTTGGTGTCTAAAATTTCTAGTAAATATAGATAAAGTATTCTAAATAAAATCAGTTCAACACTACTATCCAATTTTTAGAGATTTACAGAATTCAAGCACTTGAAACCTGGTGCCCAATAATTTTCATTGAAAAAATTTCTAAAACCACATGGCTAAAATTACTGATTTGCTTGAAGAAGCCTTAGTTAAGCTCTGAAATTCCAAGGCTTTATATACCTTTCTCTTTTATCTAAAACCAATGCCTGGTGCAGAGTTTTTCTCTGCAGAGAAGAGGCATGGTAGAAGCACTGAAGGAAAAGCCAACAGCAGCAGAACTGCGAAAGCAGGAGAGGCCATGGCACGAAGGTAAGGAGAGAGAAGGAATAAAAATTCCCTGTCCTGCAGATACAGAGATTTAGAGGATAACCTGTATTTTTTTTGAAATCCCAGTGAACACTCCCTGGTAAAAATTCCATTAAATGAGTGGTGATCTCTATGATCCTCCTGCTGCTGCCAGCACATATGAGAACATGATGCCCCTTTGCCATGGTCTGGTTCTCAAAATTATTAGAAATGCCTCTGCCTGAATAAAAGTGCAAATGAGACCATGTGTCAAAGTCAATAGTACCGATTTTATTTAACAGTAAATGTATGTGTGGGTGAGAGAGAGAGAGACAGAGAGAGAGAGAAAGAAAAAGAGGTGGGGGGGACAGAAGGAGAGTCTCAGAAACAGATAAAATATCACCACTCCGTAGGATCCCACCAGTGTCCCGATGGTTCTCTCCATCTGGTCTTTTTGGTGGGGAGAGTCCCCTTAAAAAACAGAATCCAGTGGATTGATGTATGCTCAGGCCAGGTGGGAATCCCAGGTACCTCCCTCAGGAGGATCTTTGATGGATTCTGACACCCCCTCAGCTGCCTCTCAGGTGAATGTCCCATGAATGTGGCCTTTCCAAGGGTGGGGTTTCACAGCTGGATGGGTTTGTGTGAGGGAGGATGGGTGTTCACTGCCTCTGACCAGAGGTTGCTCCACACACCCAAAACTCTTCTCTTCTCTGCTTTTTTGGGGGCTGAGGGGAAGCCTGTGCAAACCTGGCCTCTGTGGGCTATGGCCTCCCCCAAACCCAGCTAGGAATGATTTTCTGCTGAGTTTGGCTTTCTTGTGGATGCATTCTTCTCCTTCTGCCTTGCTTAGTTCTCCTTGGTCTGACTGAACAACAGTGTCTCCTTTATCTTACCTAGGCAGCTTAACTCACAGTCCAAAGGCATCTTCAGGGAGGGCTGGGCTTTGGTGTTCACAGCTTCTTTGTATAGTTTCTGCTAGAATAGGTAAAACTCCTTTGTAACAATATTTAAAACATGAACCATTTCAGTCTCTGACACTCTTGAAGAGGAGAGGGAAACCTGCTGATCACAAAATCTGAATCTCAGTTAGCAGAGTATAACTTTTTAATTGAAAACTTTTTTTTTATGTAACTGAAAGACAAGCAGTTGAATATGGTAATTTCAGCAAAGCAGGGGTGTTCAGGTTGTTTTCTTTCCCTTTTTTTCCCCACTTCAATATATAGCAAATTATTACAAACTAGATGTGGAGAACAAAATTAACAGAAATGGGGTTCCTATGATTGAGGTCCCAAAGCTGAGCTGATGCCAGTGGCACCCCATGCTTCTGCGATTATGCCTAACGATGCCTGTGGTATTTAACTTTCATAAGGATTTAATATTTGACACCGTGACAAGATTTTTTCCAAGCATGCATGGAGTGTTTTTTATAATCTTTATTTGGCATATTTATTCAAAATGTACTATATTTAAGATTGCTGTAATCACATACATACATTGGCTACTGGCCACAATGTTCAAGCTATTAATCATACCACAGAATCTATGGCAGATGTAAAAATTAAGTTTTATTTATCAAAGTTATTCATTGGAAATGTCAGACCAAGAAATTTACTCCTAAGGATTTTGACTTTTCTTGCATACATCTGGCACCGGGTTCAAGGTTTTAGAAAGGTGTAAATCATATTTTTGCTCCATCCAGACTGTACTGGCACAAAACTAAAATTATATTTCCAGAAATGCGAACCCTTTTGTTTGGATGGCCTTTATTTTTCTGCCAGATTATACCACCAGTGCTATTTCTTTAGTCTCACACTATTTTCCACTATAATCCTGCCTTTTAAGAAACAAACCAAAGCCTCTATCCTTGCAGAAGTTTCAGTCTCACAGATATAACTACCTTTCAACTGAGTTGGGAAAGTGGTCTCCAGAGACAGGCTCGGAGGATTCTGGTTACTTTTTCCATAAATAGCTAGATGGAAAGCCAACAACCTGATAGAGAAAAACAGGTTCAGGGGAAAGATTGTTTTTTTGTTATGACCCACAAAAGCTCAGCCTCTGAAAACCTTAGCAGTATGTGATCGCATTTACAAAAGGTAGTGTCTTTTAAAATAACCAATGTAAATTTACACTGACAGGACCCAAATGGTTGTGATGCTGTTTCTATTGTTTCTTACAATGGAAAAGACTTCTACAACCCAAACTTGCTTGATTTCTCTGTTAAAAAGAACAAAATAGGTAGAATAATACAGAAAATAAGGAAAAAATCCCCAAACACTAACTACCAATGTTAGATATGGGACAAAAATACACCCAACATATGAGTGAACAGAGTGCTGCAGGCTTTGTCCTGCTTTGGTGTTATCCCTTGCAAATTGTTTGTTTACAAGCATTTCTTTTATATACATATATGATATATTAAAGTGCAAGAACTAAATTAATTCCAAATGTTTTCTGCTTGAACTAATATATGTTAATGGCTACTTTTTTATTCACCTTCACTTTCCAAACATTATTGTAATACATCTTTTGTATTGGTAGCATGGATTTTTACAGCACATTATCATTTAAAAATCAGCCTTTGAGCTTATATAAACTAGCCCAAATAAAGAAAGTACTTGAAGGACAGTATGTAAGAGAGTGTATGCATGCCAGTATAGAAAGAAATCCTCTACTAAGATGCAGAGAAGGAAGTGATTGGGCTTTCTTCACCCAGGCGTACCTGCTGCAAAATCCTAAAAGAAACTGTCATGTTAATTTGAGGCATACCAGTAAAAATCAAACATTTTCAATAGGCTACTTCAGGCATTAGTGTTAATATCTCTAGAGCTGTTATGGGGGAAAAGATAAGCAGGGACTACCAGGTTCTTTCCAGGACCTGAAATATGGTGATACAAATTCAACACATTTATTCTTTTTTTGTTCTTAAACACTCCTCTCAGGGCTTGTTGTTTTGTTTTTTTTGTGAGTTTTCCTACATTCCTCCTACTTCAATGTCTTCTTGTTTGCCAGCATCCTACTTGAAGTCAAAATGAGTAAGATTTGTTTTCCAGAATGTCAGCATTTCCAGGTGTCAATTTTTGTCCTGTTTCAAATGCAGAAGTGCCAGCAGGGGGTTGGCTCTCTTTATTTGGCTCCACTGTACATTAAGGTCAACATTTCCTGAAAAAGGTTTGTGTTTCAGAACAACTAATTAAAAAAAAAATTAACCAAAAAGAACCCAACAAGAAAAACCCCAACAAAAATCCCAACAAACTCACCCAAGTTCCAAAACAAGACAGTTAAAGGAAGAAAAAGCTCTTGACTGTAGTTTGAAAGTTCTTCGAGAGGAAGGAGGCAAAGGGCTGAAAGAACACATAGATCTCATCCATGCCCCTTCTTCATGCCAACATATTTCTTCCTTCCATGCTCTGATCACAAATTAGTAGTTTAGAAACTCACCCTGTAGTGTTTTTGACTATTATTCTGGGTCTGCTTTCACCTAAATAACAACCATCTGGCAGTGTCTCAAATCAGATTGGTGTGATGAACTGTATATAATAACCAGTTCAAGGATTGTCAGGGGAAGGGTTAACACTCCTGCCCTGAGCAGAAGGACTGCAGCTGCATGCCGTAAACTCTGCACAAAGACTGTCAGAAAGGAAGGGCTGGGTCAGCTGTAAAGAATTAAGCAAATCCCCCTACTACAAGAAAGGGGAAGAAGAGTGGAATTAAGAAATCCTTTTCTGCTCTTGTCTTTTGTACATAGTAAAAGAGATAACTGGGAACATTTGAAGCGTACCTTGACCCTTAGCCTCTATACAATTTTTCCTTATGGAGGGCCTTGCTCCTTGCTCTCACAGAACCTGAGTAATTAATCTTCCATACCAGTAATACCCGAGGTTTGCACAAGGTGTGTGGAAAACAGATCACATGAACCTGCAAACTCACTTGTTATTTGTCTGGAAATCTGTATCCCTGCTCTCAATCTGATGTTGCACCCCTAAAAGGAAAGGTGGAGGCTTCACTCTATGCTGAAAAGCTCCCTGCACAAATCCTTCTTCAAGGGTGTGATTGAATTAAAGTAGCATGAAGGTGTCTTGTTTTCCCCAAAGTGTTAAAAGCCTACTTCAGTACAAACAGAATGTCCAAAATGCAGTTCCCTGCATTTTAGAGGTTTATCACAGGGATATTAAGAAGTGGCAGGTCTTCCTGCTACAATAAGTCACGGGGCAGCTGGGAACAAAATACGTGTCACAGGATGTTAGAACTGGAAAGAAAAATAACAAGGGCTGGTTGGTTTTGTGTATCCAAAGGCTCTTTTGTGGAGAAGAGGAATGTGAAATGCTGGAGCCTGTTGCAGAAAGGAGGCTTTCACAAAAAGCTGTGTTTGAGGATGCTATTACAGCCTGGGACCATGCTAATGGATGGTATAGTCCAGACTTCTCATGATGGGTGGGGAAGGCCATATTCTCCTCTGTTGTTACTTTCTGCTTTCTTCGGTTGAGTTTGTTGTAGTGCCAAGTGTTATCAGGTTTTGGGCTTTTTGTTTGTTCCTTTGTAGCTGTGACTTGAGAAAAAATTTTCCTCTGTGTATCCATGTGAATGTAGCTTACGTATGTATATACAGAACCACAGCATGCATACTGATCTAAATATATGAACATATATACATCTGAAAGCTTCTTTAGGAATAAAGTCACTTTTATACTGAGTTGTGCAAAAGCACAGCCACATGCTTATGTCTGAAATCAATGAGCATTTTTCCAGCAATAGCAGATGCATGGGGTACGTTTTGATAGCTGGGAGTACAGATTGACTCTTTTTTCTGAGCTCAAATCCAGGCACTGGATGTTTGTCAGAAGGTTCCTGCACCTCTGGTGTCTTTGGAGGAATTGCCTGAGGGAGCAGCAACCTACCTGAACTTTTGTTCCTGCCTTCTCTGACTTGTGTGAGCCAATGATTTGTGAACTTGTTTTCTCTGTAACCATTGCTGCACTGCATGTGACTGAAGCTGCTGTCCACCTGCAAGATTCACAGCAAGACTTGATTGTTGATGCTACTGACAATGGAAAAAGCAGATTTTTTTCTGTTTGTTTGTTTGTTTTTTTGTTGTGGGGAGGGTGAGACTATATTTCATTTAAAAAAACATTTTTCAAAATGATTAGATCTCTTCCTCTGTAATTTGATTTGTTGGGTGGAAGGAGGGGGATGTGGAAGGAATAAATCCATTGTAGAATGTTTTTCAATATAACAGTGAAACCAAGACTCTAGACCAACAAACAGTTACACGTGTGCTTAGCTTTAAATCTGTATTAGACCCACAGGGCCTATATTTGTATTTGATTAATGACGATTATTTGAAGAAATGGATTGGGTGGGATCAACTGGAAAAATATGTAGTTATAAAAATGTATGCTTACTGTAAACTATTTTTATACCGAGTCAGTTCTATTATATCCTTTTATCTTGCATACTTGGCACACATTTTTAGGTTTCTAGCATAAGGAAAAGTTTGCACTGTCAAATTCTGTTTTGTTCTAACAGAAATGAATAACTAAGTCCCCATTTGCTAACAGAAGCGCAAGCAGAAACCCTACCAGCACTAGGGAACTCGGTTGCAGAATTGGGACCTTAGCTTGAATGAGCTCCAGGGATTAATCTCCCATTCTTCCTTCCTCCGGTGTGTTCAGTAGACTAGTCCTACTTGTATAGTTACAAGATTCAGTTTATAGTAGGATAGCAGCAATACTTTTTTAGCAATTCCCTTAATCCTCAGATGTGTTTTATCTTGTCTGTACACAAACCTGGCAGTCTGCAACCAGGTATTTGAGAGCAAAGTTAGAAAGCCATTTTACTGTGTTAAATCTGCTCTGAGGAAACTGGCTCTCCCAAGCGATCTGTAAGAACTACCTTACTGCATTTCAGATACAGGACACAGATCAAGACAGATGATAAAAGCACTGCCACCCAAGTTCTTCGTGAAGCTGGCACTTGGCTATACCTCTGCAACCAAATTTTCTGGAGGGTTAATAGATCTTGAGTCTAAACTACTGCTCCAACCTTAGCCTGAAAACCTCTTCCAATCTGAACTGCTTGATAGTGCTGTGCATTTTTTAAACAACTGCAGATCTCCACTCCTGAGGGACCTTAAGCCTTGCACTGGGTGAAGTCTTGTAAACACAAGCACAGTTTTGTGAATATCATTGGAATCTCCCTGGATAAGAGGTGGCCTATAGACAGAAGATCATTATTGCTGGGCAGTGGTGGTTTTACATCTAAACCTCATTGGCTGTATGGTTGAGACAGACTTTTTCTTCTTTTTGGTAGTAGTGTCTAAATGGAAACCACCAAGACTGAGGTCAAACATCTACACAAGACAGCCATTCTGATTGTTCCATTCTCATCAAAGGTTCATATTCTGCAAATATGAACTTTTCTCTGAGTAAGAGAGATGGACCAACCTACATCAAGTCAAGTGAGGTTCATGGGAAAACACAAGGTAACAGAAATGATCTTGTTTATATCTCTTGTGCATTAGGTTGTTAGAGAAGAAAGTTTATCCACAACTCAATACAGTGAATTGAGCGTATACAACAATAGATGCAACAAACCTCAGACTTGGGACTGCAAAAAGCAAAAAGCTTTTGCAGGCTTTCCCTTGGGACTTCAGGTCAAGAGTTCCCAGTCTCTCTTCCTTTTGCTCTCACTGTGGTACAATTTCTGTAAGAGCACAGGGCTGGGACTACTGCTGGAGTGATGTGCCAGGCGAGAGGTTTGCCTTCATAGAGCCTGTAATTCTGGGCTATAATCACACACAAATATCCTCCAGAGACTTCTTGACAAACTGGAAAGGGAAAGGAGCCATGGAGTCATTCAGCAGAAATTTTGTGTTTGACATATCTGCGGGGTTATTGGAGTACAGTGGGGATTTAGATTTTATTTTCTATCAAAGTGTGTTTTATATCCCTTTAAAGACTCTAAAGCAAATAAATGGAGCAGTGCTTGAGTAGCCTAATCTAGCTCCTATTATGCCAGTTATTTATAAATATTCTCATATTTAACTGCATTGCAGTGTTGAATAAGGAAGCACATTCTAGCACTGCAGCATCAATAGTTTCAATATATAAACCCTTAATTCAAATAAACCAAGTGCATGTGTAGTTACGCAAATTCAATTTTACATAAATTATCAAATGAAAGTAATTACTGCACCCTATTGAGCAAAAAATAGGCCATAATGACCAACTATTGAAAAGTAGATGTTTGACTTTCAGACATCATATAATTTCTGTCTTTTGGGCCTGCAAATCTTCATGCTTGGTGAGTAGAACCTGGGCTGGAGGTTTTAGCCCCAGTCCTCCAACATTTTAGAAGACCACACTGAGAGGTAGGTTTTTGGCTACTCAGGAGAAGACCTCTGTCTGTACTTTTGAGAATAAATTTCATTCTTGGGCAGAAAACACTTTCCCAATCACTGTTTCATTGAATCTGGCACACACTGTACAAAAAGCTGTATTTTGTGTGAGTCAGCACTTTCCAAATAAAATCCACTTTGTCAGAAAACTGGCTACTATACTAGCTTTCACCCTGTGCTAGCTGCACAAATCCCCTGCAAGGAAAAAAAAACAAAACAGCTGGATGAATAGGATGTTCCAGCTGTGGGAGCTGAAGTCTGGCAGGTGACATAACTGGTCTTTTCTATTCCTTCCCACAGATCCATCTGACCAAATGCTGTGTCTTTCCTGTGTTTTCCCAGCAGCAGCCTGATCTCTGCTTCATATGGGGTGATTGAGGGAAAAGACCTCTGACAACACCAATGCTTGCTAAAAGGCAGGACACATGAGGGTGTGAGGAGAGTGCTGAAATGGAAGATAATCCTGCACAACAAATTAGGCAAGAACTTAATATGACATCGTGCTGTTGTTAAATCAATGATTTCTGTAGAGTACTAAGTATCACAGGAGAGATCTACCAATCTACAGTTTATAGCCTCTGCTGTTCCCCAGTATAGATGTTCCATTTTAATTTCATTTTGTTGGGTTTTTTTAATAACTAAAATAAAACAAGATAAGATAAGATAAAATAAAATAAATTTAAATGAAATAATAAAATACAAAAGGTGTGCATTTGTATGTATAGCTTGATGCAAATGTAAGAAAAGTGGATACAAAAACAACATTAACAGGATAATTGCATGTGACCAACTGAAACTCTTTAAAAGATTTTAAAGTTAGGAAATGCCTTTAGGAAAGACATTTATGGAAGGAAGAGGGGAGGAAATATTTAAACTTATGAATAGCTAAACAGTGCTATCAGAGGGAATAACTGGTTATGCACACCAAGAAACATCAAAAACATGACAGAGCTGAACAAACTGCTTCATACATGTGAAACTCAGGCAAAATGAGAGTATATAAAATATGGGAAGGACAGGTCTTGTTATTTTTGGTTGGTTGGTTAGTTGATTGGTTGGTTGGCAGGAGGGGGATTGCTGTTTGTTTTTCGATGAAGATGATGACAAAGAAAGATGATAGTGCTTTCAGTAGGAGCTGGTTTGTGCTGTCCCAAAGGGTTAACTCTAGTTCAGCTCTGGGGGTAAAAACTATTGGCAGCAGTGGGGCTGAAGAAGACAGGGAAAAGGCCTGAGTTGCAGGGAAGTGTTGTTGTGCAATCTTCCCTCTTTCTTCTCTCCCCTCCCTACAAAAGGAGGATTAAACACACACTACAAAAAACTGTGCAATCTGAACAATTTTTCTCAATTTAAAGACTCTTCATATACAACCTAAAGGTTGGGTTGAATTAGGCTACAGTCCACAAGCTACCTAATTCTGAGTGGTATAAAAGATGAGGATCAGGAGTCAATATTACCTTATAATAAATTATTCTGATCAAGAACAGCCTGATAACAATGTATATATATACATTTTGTTTAGAATAGGTCTTGAAGACCACTTACCTAATCAGTTAAGAAGAGAAATGAAATGTGATTATATTATTCTACTACCTTCATTCATAAATATATTTCCTTAATCAGGGTGGAAAGTTCAGCTGACAATACATTTCCAACAGCAACCACTTATTCTCCTCATGTCACAAAGCCTCCTTACTTTCATCTAAATACTGAATAAATACTAAGTACTGAATTTTTAGCTATGAATGAGAGAAATATTTATGTTGTAGATAAGCGTGAATTTTCATGGAATTTCATGGCAAGAATATTTCAGCAGAATGACCCTGCTGTGCACATATGTGGGAACATAAAATGGGATACCACATAAATGAGTGGGAAAAAAGTCATCACAGCACTTTGAAAGGGAAATAATAGCATTTTATTACCCATTTGGGCAGCATGAAGCAACACAATTTCTAGTCTGACTCTTTAGTGCTGTTAACAAACTTCACTTACTTTCTAAAAGTATAATTATCTTTTTCTTAAACTCAGCTTTAAGTCATTATTAGAAGTGGGCAGAAGGAAATTCCATTTCATGTAGTACTTTGCCATTTAAAATTTGACTACTCTGATTTGGCAATGAAAACAAAATAAATGTGAACTTTCTCCAAGAGAGGGATGGTTGGCCAAAAATTCTGAAGCTATTGTTTGGCCCACCTGGTTGAATGTTGAGGAGCCAAAGCAGAAGGCAGTAGAAAACATTAAGTTCTCCTGTAACCATCTTTGTTTTACCAACACATGTTTAGCTTCCTGTATATGTTTAAGCACCACAGACTTTACTGGGATTAAGCTCATGTTTAAATTGAATCCAAGAGAGCTCATCAACCCTCTCCTGTGAATTAGGCAGCTGATGGCTGGCAGCCAACACAGCTGTACCGGTGGTGTTCCCCAAGTATGCACTTGGGGACATGTTAGGCCTGCCAACCAGGAAAAACACAGGTTCCTCCTGCTTAAAAAGGTTCAGCTGGAGTTTGGAAACTCCACCTCACCATTGGACACTCCTACAAAACAGGCCTGATGCACCGATACTGTGCACTAAACAAGGGAGCTACTTGTAAATGCAGGAGCTTGCACATAACCTGGTTATAGATGATGAAGGTTGTTTCGGAGTTTGTGATGTCCTGTCACTGTGTTTCTCTTCATTTGAAAACCTATCAATTGCATATCAGGTGTTTACATTAGAAACAGGAAAGAAGAGATAGTGTGACCTTTTCCCATCTTTCATCAACACTGAGCAACATACCTTTTTAATCTGCTTAGTCTGAGTGGACTGGAGACCTGGGGACTAAAGCCGTGTTTACAACTATAATGGTCAGGAACTTACTTCAATTTAATGTCAGAATGTGATATAATTTAAAATCTGTTAAAAGCACGTGATGATGTTAGAGAATGGGGAAAAAAAAGGCTAAATACTAAATAAAAATTAAATGTGCATAAATTCTTGTCAGTCTTTGTGAATTACAAAGCCTTACGAGCCCCCTAAAAGATGGAAAAATATTTCCTACCCTTAATTTCCTTAATAATAAGAGCACAAGGTATTTAGCAGACCAATTAAAAATAAGGTTTGGATTAACTACATCTATTCACAGATTTCTGCTGAGCAATACTGTTGTTCAAAACTATAGAAAAACAAAACAGAGGATCTTAACAAAACACTATACTGTATTTTCTGTTTATTGTATCCCATTTCTGTATTATTATTATTTGCATTTGAGAAATTGTTTCTCAAAATCCTGAAAAACTTTTTTACTTATTTCAGAGTCCAAACTAAGGAATCTGATTTACATGACAGATTTTAAGCTTGCTGCTGGAATTGGTTTAGATGAAAATCTGGAGTTGGTGTTGAATTATATTGATGAAAAGTGCAAGAGAAAAATGTAAACTTTTGCTTGATAAAACATATCCAAATTCAATGGTATGGGAAGTGTTAATCAAAACCAGAGGGCATCAGTTAAAATAGAATAAGACAATAGATT
The DNA here is from genome assembly GCF_001522545.3 of Parus major. Lineage (NCBI taxonomy): Eukaryota > Metazoa > Chordata > Aves > Passeriformes > Paridae > Parus > Parus major. Next base: position 33,991,462 of record NC_031773.1, on the reverse strand, counting down.
AAGAGAAAAGTAGTGTGACTTACCACTTCTCCTGACTATGGCTTGCTCCCCCAGCTGAGCTGTCTTCTGGCCTTGCACTGCAGCCAGGAGGACTGGTGAGGTGCTGGACTGTCCTGCATTCCAGGAGATGTAGTCCCAGATATAGAGAAGGTGAAATCACACAGCTTCCCTGGCTTAAGTATGTATATAAATAGTATTACATAGCTGGTTTGCATTTTTTAGAAAATTGTAAATTGGGTGATTAGGTCAATACAAAGAAGTTCAGTGCTGTCACTGCTTTCTTGGGCATATGCTTCTGGAGCAAACTATGAGCATATTAAGTGTTAATGATAAAGAATTTATATTTAATCAAAGATTCCTATACAGACAGTCTGTGAACTCTCAGTGTAGCAGCACCTTACATGCATGGCTTCTTGATCTAATCCGCTTCCCAAAAAATCTACATCGTTTTTTAATAGCCAGAGTTGTGAAAGGCCAGTTTCCAAGCACAATTCTTTCAGTTTCTAAAACTTTCAGTTTTACTAAATGTTTCTGTAAGTTACATTATAAAAAAAAGAAACAAAGCTTATACTTTATTATGCACTGGGGAGTTCATATTGACTATCATCAGTCACAATACAATGATCTTTTTTTCCTGCATCTGGCAACATAGTCTGGTATCTTTTGAAATCTTCATCCTAATATCAGATTAGGTTAAAACTGGTTGGAACAATCTAGGAAAGGAAATGAAGAAGGCTGAAATGAACCTGGGAACCATGCCTCCCTTAAGAAAACAGCTAAGGATAGGTAAATTTTATATTTTTATTATCATGATAGAATTTTGAGGTGGAGTAATTTGAATCCTATATTTTCACTTTCTTCTTCACCTTGTAAAACAGTCAGTTGTCATCCCATTTTACCAGAGCTTTTTGAAAGGCAAAAACAGAGATACACAACAAAAGGGCCAATGATTTGTAGTGCTGGGAACTCCTGTGCAGCTGAGGTCAAAAGAGAATTAAAGCCTGGAAGTATGGCTGTATTTTAATACTGAGACATCAGGTGTGAATACTTGCCTGGCTGGAAGAGCCCTCATTTGTGGCTAGGTTTGCTGACCATAAATCTGAAGTAAGGAAAGGCAGAGGGCTGAGTTGGCATCCCAAAGTACTTATGCTCGTAAAAGCCCCAGATATTCAGTGTGCCCTGAAAGGTTGACACCTGTCTGACTGAAACCAGTAACCTGCTTTTGACATGGACAACTGTGTGCAGAATGGGAGGCCAAACTTCTGGGGAGCAGTTTATTCTGCTGTCTGCAGCTGTATTTGCTTCAAAGCTTCAATTAGAGCTTTTCTTCCATGATGGCGATTTCATTAAAAAAAAGATAAAAACAGTTTTGTAAAACATTGGTATTCTCTGAAAATTTGATGATTGAGCTTCTCAGGTTCAGGGGAGAGAGAGAAAAGCATCTACCTGGAAGAAAGGAAGCTTAAAGTCAACTTCTTTGCTGCCTGGCTCCTTGTTGAGAGTCAAGTTCAGCTCTATTTTGGCCTAAGGCAAGTAACCAATCTGTAGGTTATAGATAATATTCCATCTTGTCCCCTGGGTTAGATTTCTTTCCGTCCTCCTAATTTAAAAGAAGGTAGTGGTTTTGTTCCTGTTAGAACAGGCTTTGAAACCTCAGTGTGTTTCATGAGATGGAATTACTGTTTTTCAGCCGGCCCTTTTGGTTTTCACTATGCTCAGGGGTAGTTACTGTGGTATCGATTGATAGGTTTCTGCTAAACCCCCAGGAAATCCTAGCAGGGAGGAAATAAAAGTAGCTGTGATATAGTAATGCTGTCCTTGTTTTAATATCTTATTCAGAGCTAAAAGATTGAGATTGCAGTTAGGATGTTTATTCTGACCATAGAAAATAGAGAAAAATATGTACTTTACCAGACCAGGAAAACAGAAAATATATATTTATTTAATAATGGAAATAAAGGGATATAATAATACAATATTTTGAGGTTTTTCTATGTCAGTGCATGGTCAGGAGAACTGGCAGATACATCTTTAGTACTAATTTACAGCCAAATAAATTGAAGAGGCCTAGAATCAAGGTGAAGGGTTCACTGAAAACCTGTCTGAACCAAGAGTTCAACCTGCCAAACCCTAGGAACTTGACATCTGTCTACAAAGTAATTTTGTATAACCACAGATCTGTCCTGTGGTCTGTGACTGAGCTTGTCACACCATATACAGGCAACTGCTCACCACAAATTAGCATCCAAAATGCTACATCCATTTAAAATGACTGCATGGAATAATGTTTTACTCTGTTCCTCATTCCACTGAGTAGCAGATCTTTATGGTTTGTGATGGGGATGCTACTGAATGTCCTGTTTCCATCAACAGTCATTAATCCAAGCTACATACTGCCAGCCAAGACCAGGGTTACACACAGACTATTTGTCCATATTAGCCAGAAAAAAAAATAGTACTCTATTGGCAGAAGAATTATTTAGGAAGAATTTAAAATCTTTTAAATGATGTTTGACCTAGACATCTTAATTTTAGATGAACAAACATTGGGCATAAAGGGAAGGGAACACTAAGCGGTACAATTATTATTACAGTAATAAAATATATGTTGTTGGGAGCTTCTTCCTTAAAACAGCATTATCAGGTAGATACTGTACAGTTTTTCCAGCCTACAACAGATGTGTCACAGCCATGCTGATGTTGCTTGTTTTACCAGCATCTTTTTTGAAACTATTGAAATTCTGTCTCTTCCCCACTCCCACTCCTGAAGTCATGAACTGGTCCTGTTTTACTTAAACTAAACTAAAATATTTTGCATTATCTTCACTAAATAAGACAGAGGCCACAAATAGTAGGAGTAGCATCAGTCAGTCATGGGGCAGTTAAGATGAATAGGATGGCAACATTTTCATTAAAAATTGTAATAAATTGTCTTTTTGCTTGGTGACCCTATTAAAAAATCTTTACTAGCTATATTAAATACACATTCTTTAACTAGATTATTCCCAGTTGAGTGACATAGGCTGCTAGAAAAGCATTTGCTTTGGTTGAATTTTCAAATGTTAAAAAGTTAAATTATATGTTTATATATAGACAAAACTCTGAATCTCAGCATGAATTGTTTAGGTTTCATTGTACACTGGATTATTTTAGCTATGCAGTCTACACACACTGAAATATAATTCCTTCAAAAATTCGTGCATCATCCTAAATAATTACAGAGAAAAGCCATTTATGCCTTTGGTATTTTTCCTGCAAATAGGAAAAGTAGAAAATATGAATTAAACCTCAAAGAATTTAATTTCTATTATTGACTCTTTAGAGAGATATTTTTGGAAAATTGAGGTCTGAGCAGTATTTTAGCACAAGATTTATTACTGTGGATGAAAAACATTGTTAAAGTGCAATAATTTTTAATGATATGATAACCAGGATTTGTAATGTTTGTTGGAGATTCATATGTGTGTGTAAACATATCTGTAGGTGGAAGAGGAGTTTTTGTTCTTAAATTTTGGGGTATCTGATTTGAAAATACCTAAATATCTGCAATCTGGAGTGTATGCCTATTGTCTAAATTGTTCACCTATTCTCCCACTGACAGAGCGGCATTTCGGAGAGTTTTATTGTGTGTGTGCGGCACAGCGTTTCAAAACAACAAAAAACGCACAGCACCCTATACACCCGGGAATACATGGGGGCCACCATATTGTTCCCAGAAATACATGGTGCCACCATGTTTTCGCCGGAAATGCATGGGGGGCACCATTTTTAACCAGAAATAAATGGGGCCCGCCATTTTTAACTGGAAATACATGGGGGCCGCCATTTTTAATGGGAAATACATGGGGGCCGCCATTTCTAACCGGAACTACATGGGGGCCGCCATATTCAACCAGAAATACATGGGGTTAGGGTTAGGGTACCATTGCTGATAAAAAGGGAAAATCCCCTAAAGGCAGCTAATTCACCTTGGAGACATCTGCTTTAGGATGGGATGAATCACTGTTTGTAAATATTTCTCTACTGATCAAGGAAGGAGTCTGTGTGGTGGTCTTAAACTCAACACTCAGACTTTTCAATATCTAAAATCAGGAGAGCTGTGTGTTATTCACAGACAATGTGCTATAATATGCCTAACTGGGATAGGCTTTGTCCTGACAAACATCAAATGTTAGCCACCCACATCTGACAAAATCCCTGGAGGTCTCCTACTCTGAGGTGCCATTCCTTCATTCTGCAGTGCACACTTAAAATGGGTTGGAGGAGCTGCCTAATTCCCACACAGGCAACATTTTCTGGAAACTACTGCACAAGCTCCCAGAAAGGTTGTAAAATCTCCATAGAATCATAGAGTCACGGAAGAGTCTGTATTAGAAAAAGCCTTAAAGATCAAGTTCAAATCCCCTGACAGGGGCAGGGACACCTTCCACTAGTGTGGATTTCTCAAAGTCCCATCCAACCTAGCCTTCCACTCCTGGGATTTTTCAAGACAAAGGCAGCACTAGTGCTGCTGCCAGTCCTGAGCTACTTATTCCCTGCAGAGAACTCCCAGCCTATATTTCTGCATTGGGTTGAGTTGGTATTTTTCCCGCTGTTGAGAAAACAAGTCCAGATATTGAGCTTTGACACAGACATTGATGATTAGGTGAGATGGATGCAAATTCTGGTATGGGGATACTTCTCTAAAAACGGAGGGGTTGGAATTTCGCTTTTTTACTTTTCATTGTAATTTAAGCCTCTCACCACATACTGTTTTCTTTAATATAATTTGTTTCCCAATAAATTAAATTAAGTTCTCATTGGAAACAGGAACATTTCAGACAAATCTTTTTTCCCACCAACACTTTCTTTAGTAAGTAAAGCACTTAATGTGATCTTGCTGGATAGGAATAAGGATTTGGAATTTGTTCTTGGATAATGAAAACATCCAGAAGAGGAGATGGGGACCAATAATTTTTAAAGGAATAGTATGGCTGTAGAACCCTAGTGTGCAGTAGAGGAAAACATCAATGACAGTGAAGACACTGGTGCAGATCACAGCAGTAGTGTTGTTGCTATTTTGGAGCATTGCACACTAGCTACAGAAGAGACCCATCCATGTCTGTTCTTTAAAGATGTGAACAATCTGAAATTTCAAGCCCATGTAATTATTTGTGGAAGATGATTGTTGTTGTACTGAGTTTTTTTATTTGTGAGTTTAGGACTTCTGTTATCTGTAACTCTTAACTCCTTTCCTCCACTGAAGTATAGCATAAATCTTATTTTAGACATGTTACTGTCAGCCACAGTATTACCTGAATCCTTTCCATGTAACTTAGAGGGCAACAGTGAAACAGACCTCATGGATGTTCTGTCTCTTCCTCTTTTTCTGCTCTATAAAACTCTCTTTGCCATGAAATGTTCTTTAGGAAAAGAATGAGAGATGTTCTGGTTATGATAAAATGTACTCTATCAAATAAATGGGGCTGGCAAAATTTCTGAAGTGTGGTTAGACTCTGGATTCATTTAATCTCCTTTGAAAGCTTATTCCATATTTTCTTCCTGCAACCATGAATTTTTGTCTAAGTCAATATAACATCATTGACATCAGCTCTCTGTTTCCCAGGATAATCAGGGTGTTGCAGGACCCTGGGACAAAGAAACATAGGCAATGCGATAGTTCCCAGCCCTGAACTGCTTCATACAGGACCAGCTTGAACCTCCCTGCACTAGACTTGCCTACATACCAACATTACTTCATGTGCTGCAACATGTGAACAAGAGAGACTTGTGAGAGTTGAATCAGCCCAAGTTGTTGCTGTGCCCAAGTTACCAAAGCTTTCCAGGCATGGATGTGCTAAAAACAATGGAGGCATTGAAGAAGCAACCCAACAGAGTCCACCAAAGCCAATACTAGACATAAATTGGAAGTGTGAACAGAACAAGCTTGTTTTCTGGAAGTGGGAAGTCTTTTCAAGGGTTGGATCAGTGATAGAGGCTTTAGCTGTGGTCCTTGGCTGCCAAAACCCTGCCAAGTAGTAGATTGCTTCAGTGAAACAAGTTCAGAAGCGTCTTTTCATAAAGGCACTGTGTATTTCAAAGCCTGACTACCTGTCTAGATTATCTATGCAATCTTTTAATATATAGTGAAGAGTCATTTGTTGGTCTGTATTAGCTAGAGACCAGTCAACAGGCTTGGCTATAGTTATGTTCACCTTCTTCTCTGGTATTTGATTTGGTGCCATCTTTTCTTCATAAGAAGAAGCTAGATATTTAACATTCTTGAGAAAACACTTCAATTTCTTACTGCAAGACTTGCAGAAGAGGAGAGAACATATATTTAAAATCAGTTGCCTAAACATAGGTGTCATGTGCTCATTTGAATCCTTAACGACATCCTGCCTAGCCTGTAGGTGAAGAGGGATCTTCTACAGGCACTGACAGCCCCATGTGACTGCCTTACAGCAGCCTTGACAGCACTGTGCCTTCTTTTAGTCAAGTGAGGCTGCTCCCTGAATCTGTTTGACTTGCTGGGTTATAGCTTTTGCAAGCAGTGGTCAAAGCAGGCAACCCACCAGTGTCCAGTATCTCCTGCACAGGACTGGCAGCAATGTCACATTAAATAAGTTTGGAGAGGCCAAAGTGTTTAGGAAGAACCATGAATAGACCATGAATTGTGAACAGCATGGACAAACTCAAGAATGTGACTGTGAATACTGAATGCTGCCTCTTAAACTTGAGTCTAGGGGAAAAAAACCCCACAATATATATGAAAACAACAAGTAATGTCAAAACCAGAGGTCTCTGACTGTTGTTTTCCTTTCTTCTTCTTGACTTTTTCTGGAAAACACACTAATCAATCCTACAGTTCTTCAACTTCCTGGAGATATCCCACTCATAGTGCTTCATATACTTAACCACTGTCTATCAAAATTCTGTAACTAACTGTTTCTGAAGTGGGAGACAGTCTCTAGAAAGAAAATACTAAGAGTTTAAAATGGATCCTGTGGATCCTAAAGAAGGATCTATAGCTAACACTCAGCAAACACAAAAATTGCATGTCTTTGAGAAAAAAATCATATTTGTTTCCAATTTTATACTACTTTTGACATGGCAGCAAGTACTTGAATAACTGTAGCATCTTACATATAAGAATTGCAACCCAAAAGGAGGCAGCAGTAATTCAGCACACAAAAACCATAGGGCTATTTCTCACTGAGTTACCAGAGAAGCCTTCCCATATCCTTGGAAGAAATGAAAACAGATGAAGTCGTGCATATTCAATTCTCTAGTAGGAAGCAGATTATATTTCCCACAGCTGTGACCAACATGGCTGATCTGCTCTGTTCCTACCAGAGGGATGGTCAGGATCAATGATTTGAGGTTTTGCCTTTCTAGGAGTTATACTTCTCATCTTGTTATAGTCTTTGTTAATTTTACAGCAGTTTGATGCTATGAAGGAACTCCTACTATTCTGTCAATAGTACAAGGTCACTCTACCAGTGTAACATAATACATCCCCAGCCTGCGTGCTTCAGGCATTTGAGTAGATTTATTTTGTTCCAGTAAAATACAGTGATGTATCTTTCCTTCCTGCTTTTCTGTGGACAGTCAGTCCAATGGTAATGTCAAAAGTAACTTCATGTTGTGGTAATATATTACATTTAAAAACCACAGATAATGTGAAGATATAAATGTAAAAAGTCATAATACTTCTGGTTAAGTATATTTTCCTCCATTTATGAACTAAACAAATGTGGAATGATGGAAACCACTTAAATTTTTTATCTATTTGCCAGCTTGCCAATATACAGCAAGGAGAGAATGTACAAACAAGTTGACAAGCATTCATGGTTGAAAGCCATGGAGAAACTCAGGAATAAAACTGAAGGACCACAGATCACCAGTACTTTCCAAAATTATTTTAAACTCTAGAAAATGCAATCTAAAACATTTCTGAAATGTAAAAGTCTTTCTCAAATGCAAAGAGCTAGCCATTTGTAGTGAAAGCTTTGGATGAATTAAGTATATTTAGTCTCCCATATTTTAGAGATGGAAATTTCCAGAATCTCATACTCTAATAAAATTTCTTTTTTTTTGCTCCTACTTTTTTGAAAGGTTTATAGTGCAGAATAACATTTCATCATAATATGTAAGGTAGCAATTAGAGAAAACCTTGACAGGCTTATATAATAAAGTAGCCAATAGTGAAATCCAATAATTTCTAGAAATTACTTCAGAAAACAATAAGATTATATAAAATACATGCAAGAAAACTGGGAGGTAACTAAAGACTAGATATAACATACAGTTATACAATACATATTATATGAAACCATATTTTTGTTTGTATTTTACATGGATGAAAACCAAGGGAATTACAAGCAGGGCCAGCTCAGAATGTTGAACATCAGCCATCATTTAAATAAATTTTGAAATACTTATGATGCACATCTAAGAGAAGAATATACAGAGGTGAAAATTCACAGAAGCCATTGCCCTGATGATTTTACAGTCACCTGAGAAATTGCAAATGATAACAGGGATCAAACACACAAGAATTTAAAGGGTAAAAATCTGCCACTTTCTGCTCTGTATAAACACTTGCTAAATGTTTCAGGGTGAACTGTCAGAAAGTGACTAAATTTGCCATAGAGTATCTCAGGGACCAAAGACTGGAAAGCATGTTTCTGGTGGATCACTTGGAAAAACTGAACTCTGAGAATGGCAGAATCATCTATTCCTACTCAGATACGTGTCACAAAAATACATGCCATTAAATGATAAACATAGAGGCAGCAATTTGGACAGTTGGTAAGAAAATTACACCTTGTATGTGAAAGCTACACAGGCAAAAAGGGAAGTGGGAGCAACTGCCACCGCACAATGATTTTAATTTAATTTATTAGGTTAACACACACAACTAATTTCTGCTTTTATTGGTAAAAAATGTGTGTCCATGTCAAGGCAAAGAATTATACGGGCTTTAGGTTCTGAATCAGGACATCATGTAAGGGATAAAATGTTTTTTTTTCCCAAGTGATTAAAAAAAAAAGCTCAGAATCTGACTTGGTGTTTTAACTTTTGGATGTCAAATGCATTTTTAATTAGGATGTTCTTTCTACTGTGATTAGTATCCTTAGCAGATGTTTTTGCTCAACAATCAAGACCATTAGAAACCAATATGTTTCTTAAACTAGCTACGATTTTCCTCAGTGAGAATTTTGATCTAATTGGCATGTATAATAAAGGGATTTCCTGTTCTAAATATACTGATTTCCTCAAGTGTTGTGACTATGTGTAACATATGAGTCCAAACCAGAGTATCCTCAATTACTAGTGTTCCGGAGTTTAACTTGTGAAATCTCAAAGATCTCATACTGTTTCAAAATTTAATTCTAAAGTTCTGAGTTCAGTGGGATTTCAGGGCATTTATGACCTTTCATGACATGCTCAATATGTTGCAGGATCAGGCCCTTAAGTAATGCCACAAGGAAGTATTCAGAATATGAATTTCTGGATTTTATCGTTTAGGATGTCATAGAACTGGCTCGACAATTGCAAAAAAAATTCAAACCATCTGGAAGACATCACATTTCATACTGATAGTACCTACTAGATTTAGGCAGAAAAGCCCCAGCATAAGTTGGGGTTTTTTTTGGTTTTTTTTAATGCTAGCCCTTTTTGAAAGAAATTGATACACACATAGCTAAGTTCTTAAAAATGTAGAAAATCTCACCAGATCTGTATAAGGGTTTAACAGGAGGATTTAGAACAGACTACTATGACAGGCTTGGGCATGTCATAAATGGGCCAGATTTGATATAGCAGAACAGATAGAAGGTGAAAGAACCAAGATTTGCAGAAGAACTTTAGTTTTAACAAGAAGTATGAAGTGGAATATGAAATATTACATCCATATGCTAGAAAAACCACATGTCGAACAGAAGGAATGGTAGGCTATCAAAGCAGTGACTTAAAATTTGTTGGGTTTGGCAAAGCAAGTCATAATCAGTACAATAAACAGAACACTCAAATACTTAAATAACCTTGAAGAAATGTTGTAACTGCAAACAATATTTCCCTCTTGGCTGAAAAAAAAAAAAGCGCACAACCAATTCTTTTAGGCAGTATTATGTTTTAAGTTTTTTAAAATTTGAGGGTATGCAGGATTACTACATTTTGTTTTTACAGTAAGTACAATTCTCTTGTAAAAACACTACCACTTGTTAAATATTGCCTGAAAAATATCTACACTTTTGTGGGCAGTAAGGAAAAACAAGTACAATATATGCAGCAGCAAACTGCAGATGACTGGAAGTATCATGGGTTCTACCTTACAATATTATTTCATGAAAAATCTCACACATTATTTACAGATTTGTCTCACTCAGTGCAACACTGGAAGCTTTATCCATTCTTTTAGAACTCCTGAGGACACCATATTATCTTCAAAACTCTGTTTTCTTTCAGCTATTACAGTGTGTCATACTAACCAAAATGCTACCTGCAGTGAGCAGTTTAAATTTATCTTCTTCTTTTTGCTTTAATGTAAACCAAAGCTAACATAGTTCATAGATTTCAGGCAGAAGTTACAAAACAACCGAGCTTACTTTAAAAGTCTCCAAAATGTGTCATCATTTACACTAACTGCATATGACTCTAAGAATTATTACTAGTATTTACAAGCAGATATTACTTGAGCAATAGGATGGTAGTCCTTCAAGTTGTGGCATATAGGATGTATCTTTCATCTCTGAAGAAAACAACTTATGGAGATTTTTTGGTGGTTTTTTTTTTTTATATTTTTAAATTATTTTTTTTTACTTTTCTTTTTTGCTCAGGCTTACAGCAACATATGTTTGCTGAAAAATTTTGCCTTATGTGTGTTTCAGCTACCTTTCTGTGTGCTAAGAGAAAAAAAATCGCATAAATTGATCATTCACCTGTAAACACAATGTCCAAAACCAGGTTTTATTAATCATTCCAAGTAAATTACAGTGATAGTCTGAAAAAAAGGAAATGTTGATGGAATTGTAAGATTTCTTCCACTTTCACAGAGAAAAAAGCACTTGGTCTCAACTCCAAAGGTCCAGAATACCTCTGTTCTACCTTGTCAGACAACAGGGTGTACCAAACAAGAAAGTGCTGATTGTGATCCAGCCACTGTTTTCAGCTAGAATATACACAAACACAACTGTAAATTATTTTATTTGGAATGGCCAGAATACATGGCCTCATTTGCACTGAAGAGGTACGTCCCTCAGGGAAAGGGCACATGATCTCTGCTGTAGGGTCCTCACAAGAAACCTGATTTGTGCCTGAACATTAGGGTTCAAGGTAGACTGAAGTGCCTGAAACACATTTGATATGATTTATAAGAAACCTGGACATTAAAAAATAAAATTTCTGTTTGTCAGACACTGTTTCAAGGCATTTTATTATGAAGCAGTCCCATCACTCACAGCAACCTTCTGCAGCATGGGAGAACACCTATGCATTTGTGTGCTTGTTCTTATGTGCAGGTTATCAGTGAGTGAAGCAGCACAGTTATCTTTGAGTTTAGATTATATTTGAAAGCAGAAGGAGCAGGATTCTCAAGAGAATTTAATTGTGGGTATGGATGAGCCACAAGTGGCAGTCTGCTTGTACCTCCCTCTGCTTGAACTGAACAGTCCACACCTCTAATGCCTTTTGTGGTGGCTGCCCCAGTCACACAAAATTAAAGGGTAACATTATTCAGCTATTTTCTATTACAGTGGATATGCAATCCTTTCAGCAAACCTAGACATTTTACTCTTCACTTTTCCCCACAGAATTACAGAAGGAACCTGCATTTTCTGCCTGTGCTAGGGTTTCATCTCAATTTCCAATTTACACGGGTGCATCAGCAAATGCTCTGCCCTGCCCATTACTCAGAGGGTATCCCTCCTGAGGAAAAGCAGAGAAAGAAGGAGATGGCTCCATTTAAATAAAGGAAATTAGGATGGGAGTCAAGAGATAGAAGAAAGAGTTTAATCTCTAAGGCTAGAGCATTTCAAATGAGATTAAAGTTTCAGCTCAGTAAGTGGAGCACAGATTTTTCTTTTTAAATTAAAATTGGCAAGTGTGTAATTAATATGTTCTACATATTAAAAATATCGAGTTTTGCTTACATCCTATATTCAAGATTTTTTTGATACCAGTCTGGGGATATTTACAAGTGAAGCCTTCTTACTAGGGGTGATTTTCAATGGATGCAAAGCACCGGTATGTATCTAAAAAGGAATTTCCTCAGCCTCTCTGGGTCATATTGTAACATATTGTGTTTCCTTTTTGCAACACTATAATCTTGGTTTATTTCAGCTACCATTAATGACAGTACCATTGCTAGCAGAGGGCAATTAAGAATTCCTTAAAAGAAAAAAAAACAACTTCTTCAATCCCATTGCTAACTATAATTTACATTACCAGGAAGTTTAAACCTGTAAATCTAGTTTAAAGTATATCAAATTGGTTTAGCGGGAGTTGTACATCCCAAAAGCAAGATATTTTTTTATCCATTCTGCCCTGAAAATCTCTTCTATTTCTTGATCCCTTGACCACAGGCCAAATCACAACACAACTTGGAGTATGCAGTGAAGGCAGAAGCTCATTTCAGCCTCCTGCTTCATTGGGGAATGGCCCATTTTTGGGACCCAAAGGAGCTAATGGTACAGATGGCATAACAAATAAATTTTATGGTACCCAGTATAATTTCCATTGATGTGCTGGGGAATTTTCAGCTCTCCATCACCTTACCACTTTTTATCAGTTCGATAAACACTGACTCCAAAGCCAAAAATCATTCAATCAAAATGAAAATGTTTGGTTAATTTTTGCTGGGTTGTAAAGACCCAGAAAATATGTCTGGTAATTCATCTGCAAGTTTGAGCCAGGCAATGAAGCCAAAGACTAAAGGAACATTCAGCATGGTGAACAGCTAAGGAAAGCTATTCCTCAGTTATCCATTCTGGGGTCACTTATGCTTTCTGTAGGGCTTTAAACGCTAAGTCTGTTGCTGGCTTTCAGCCAGGCCCATTGCTGGCGCCAGAGAGACTCATCATTTTATCAGTCCTGCCTCTGTTTCACGAACATTTAATTGTTTGTGGGATATTCTTAGAACACAGAAATGATAGATCTTTCTGGCATTCAAATAAATTCATTAATTTGATTTATTTGTCTTCCCTAACAGCACAAGAAGTTTCAGCTGAATATTTATTTGGAAGGACTTGGTATATAGAGAAATGTGAGGAAAAACAAATGTTTTTGTTCCATTCAGATTAGCTGACTGTAGCGCACATGGAGAATACACAGCTCATCTAGATGCAAAAGAAAAGCCAGTATAAATGTTTGCTTTACAGTATTCAATAATAACTGCTAGAGGCATAACTCATTCCTGGGGAAAACTGCTTGAGCTCTGTCTTCAGTGTTAGACACACATCTTTCTGCATTTCAGACTGGGTGTCTTCCTTTGTCAATAATCTCTAAGAACAGGGTACCACTCCAGCACATGCAGAATACAGACAGAGCAAGGGTATTCAAGCATGTTCACTCTTAAGAAAGGATAGGAGTATTATTTCTACTTTTTTTTTTTGAGAGAATGAAAGCTTAGCAGGATGTATGCAGATGGCCCCCACAACTGACTTACCATATACCTTACCTTACAGTAACATGGATTTTGTATTAAAGTGAACAAAGAGTAACTCAAACTTTCTACTCTCCAGGGCGTCACAAGTGCAAGTGATCCCTATGCAAGTGGGGAGTAGGAGATGAGAGAGGTAACACAGCAAAACAAGACAATCTAGGCCCATACAACTCCTGTAGTTCAGCCCTTCTGATTAGATGTAGATGTTTCTCTCCACTGGCTCCATAGGCAGCACTGATTTGGAGTTTTGATGAGAAGACAATTTCATACACTTGCTGCTGTTCTGAAACAAGTTATCCCAGTAGCTTTGAAAACTAAAGGACGACTTATTAAGGTGTCTGGCTGTTGTAGAGGCAGTGCAGAATAGTGCCCAGTATCATGCAGTCAAGCCAGTGACCTGACAGAAAACTGTGACCTCCTAAATCTGGCCGCATAGTTCTCCCAAAAAGAACCAGCACAGACCTAAATGGCAGGTGCTGCACAGCCTGTAGACATAATGTGGGGGACAGTGCCACATCACTAATGTAAATGATGGCAATGGGAAAGGAAAGAGGACTTCTCCATTGCTCTTCTCCATTGCATATCTACACCTGACACCATGGCAATTGTTCTCTTAGAGCAAGACTGAAGCACGGTAATGGAGCACATGAAGGTTCAGCAATGCTACAGATCTCACTGCTAGGAAAAATTCTTCTATTATTGGTAATTATAATTACTGGTAATTATAATTATTGGTAATTAATTACTATTATCATGAAAGTGAAAATGTCAGTTTTACTTTTAAAAATCAACCTCAAAATCTCATACACATATATAGGAGAATATTTACCAGTCTGGTTTGCTCCTGGAAAATACATCATCATCATCAAGGATTAATGATTATTTCTTAGAGAAAATAATTTCCACTTTTCCATTTTAATAAAGTTGAAAAAGTTAATCTGGACTTCAAATTATTTAAGTATTTCAATGTTATCGGAGTGAAATATACCTGTGTTTTCATACCTACTTTTATTTTTTCTTTAGATATTATATTCCAAAACACTTTCCAATAACTTAATGGGGGTTTTTGTGTTGAGGATAGAAATTCCATTTATGAATAGCTCTAGTTGTTGAGGAAAGATGGAAAAAAAAGATCATGTCAAGCTCAAAAACCAGAACACCAATAAAAAGAAACAAAAAATGTAGTATTTCTTAATATTTGGATTTTATACCAATGCCATGAATGTTGGTGGTCTGACACTGTGGTTTGGCAGTCCTACATTCATTCAAATGCTAAATATTTTTCAGCTCAGTTGTGCTTTCAGACATTTGTGCATATGAACAATTTGCTTATGAACAAGGCATCTGTGCAGAGATGAGCCCATTTGTTCTTAGCCAGAGTTATTCACAATCGATTATTTATTATTCAGTCACATATGAATAGCAACACACTCTGGAAATGGTATTGTTCCAGAAATGCTATATAAACAGGACTTCACCAGTCCCCAAACTAAACCTCAGATATTTGTTGTGATAAAAACTAGAACTCAGGTCTTGATGACAGTGAAAAGGCGTGATGGTTACAGAAATGGGGAACTGAGGCACAGAGCAGTGAAGTGACTTCTGAAGCACTGAAATAGGTTAGTGGCAGAGTCCTTTATGCCTTCAGTTAGACACCTCAACCTCGGCTTCTCAGGATACTCTGTTCTTGTGGTAGTGTTGAAGCATTGAAATGATTTAATGGACCTTTTCTTGGACAAATTGTTCTGTGTGTACTTACCCAAAATGGGTAGCTATTGACCTATATTGTTGAACTCATATGGGATAAATTAAATTTTAAGCTGCAATTTTTCACAACCAAAATTCTCTTTGAGTAGTAGAGAAGCAGATATAGCTGTCAATGCAGTGCATATCATTAAGGGGAAATTTTAATTTATTTAAGACTTTCTTGCAATATATCCAGAACTCTTTTTATTTTGCCCTATATAATGTAATTTATTATCATTTTCCCATTTTGACTCCTGTATTTTCCTCTTTCTTGTATGTTGTGCTGGTTGACACCAGAAGATTTGTGCTACACCAAGATTTCATTTGATTCGAAATTTGAAATTATCTCTCAATGGACCAATGACAATCAAAATAGTTAATATTTATAATCTAGAATTACACATATGTGGGATTCAGGGTAAAAAAAGTTCCATCTCTGATTTTTAATGTTTTATGTATATATATATATACTGTTAGCTCCTAAGACAGCACAGTCAAGACATCTCCTATTAAATAGTGTGGAAGGAACTATTATTGTAACAGGTTTTCTTATATATTTGTTTCTAAAGTTCTTATGTAATTTTCTAGGCAAGTGTTGGAATAAAGCAATGTAAAATTAAGACTAATTTTTGCTGATCTTAAACCAAATAGAAAGTGAAATTGTCCCTTTGCATCAGGCCAGCTACACCAATGCACTTTTGATGAGACAACAGCTGAAAGAGGTTTCAGAGGAGCTCTGCATGCTATCACTTACACATTAGGGATAATCTTTTCAGACTATTGGCAAAATGAGTTGGCCACAATCAGGTTGAGGTTTCAAATTTACATAATTCATTATGCAGTTGTCTTATGGTTTGGATTTGGTTTTGAAGAGCAAGTAGGCACCATTTAAAAAACATTCATCTCTTTTGGGCTGCCAGGGGACCCTTAAGATCAAAATTTGGCTTTCCAAGTGATACGATTCATGTGAAATCTGGTGAGGGTTTACAATTTTCACATTAGTAACAGTCAGTTTGTTTCCATCAGAGAGGTTAGAAGCTGTCATTTTAGGTTTTTTTTCTGCCTGCTGGTATGTTACAGCATTCACACCTGCCAGAAAATGTCAGAATGTTTATTCCAAGAATAAAAATGTGGGCACACGTCCGCCTCCCAAAATAAATAGCACAGCAGATATATTCCGTAGCTCCTCCAATACTCACAGGTTGGACTTAGTCATTCTTCCTGTGAGAGGGTGGCCATCAATCACTGACAAAGGAAGCCTTCAGTCTGGAGTCAAGGATAGGGGTACATAGATCAATGGATGAGGAGCACAGGGAGCCTGTAGGGAGTGAATATGCCTTTTCATATTTGTGAGAGACAGCACTGTAAAGTCTTAAAAGCATCTGGGCTTGAAGGAGGAAAATTTCAGTATGGAGAGTCTGTTGGTTTGCCACACAAATCATCTTTCAGTCACAACCTTCTCCTCTCACAAGAGCAAAGGGTGAAAATTTTTATAATAAAATGGAAATGCCAATGGAACTTATTCAGCAATCATTTGCATTGATTTACTGGAAAAAAAGGAAATATTTTTGTGGAGGAAATATTTTGTGAAGTACTACCACAATTTTTAGATGGGAAATTCATAAGAAGACCCAAAGCCAATATTCAGAAACTAATTTAGTCTGTCATACTTACTCTTTTCAGATGAATTCTAATAAATGAGTCTACTTTCAAAATCTTCCATTTAAAATCTTCCATTATAAAAATAAAATGGAACAGATCGAGAAAGCTTTACAGGGAAAGGTAAGATTGCTTCATATTTAAAGTGCTGAAATAGGCTTTGTATTGCCTAAATTTCTGTCTCAGTCATAGACTCCTTGGGTGACCCTGGATGAGTTATTAAATCTCACTTTGCTTTAGTACTTACAGAGAAGAAAATACTCCCTTTGAACTTGTTGTTTTACAAGTACTTTGGGGCAGCTAATGTGGTGTAGATTCTCATCTGACAGAGAATCCAAGTGAAGAAAATGGCTGTTTCACACTCTTTCTATAGTCAGAGCAGGAGAATAAGAAGCTCCTTTGACATTTAATGCAGTCTAGCTATGGCCAAAAGGGTCATTTAGCAGTACATATTTTCATACATTCATAGCAGAGGAAACAAGGTCATCAAACTCCTTATATGACATCTGGGTTAATTGGTTGGCCAAAAAATTATCTCTCTTCCCCCTTGCCCCTCATGCTGATATGACTTCATTCAGAAGAGCTGGTAAATTCTTTGTGTTTTGTGGGTCCAGCTCCATAGCTAGACTGTTTCCCAAGAACTAGTGTGGGAAAAACCACCTCTTGTGCATGATGTCATCTGAATACAAGAAGACCATGAAGCCTTAAAGGCCCTATATCTACAGTTTTCACTAATTCAGTGATCTTTGTTTTTGGTTTTTTTTTCCTATAATGTTTTTATGAGATGTTTGAAACAATATTTTTGTCAAGGTTCTGCCAGTAACAACCTCTCAACTTTCTGAACTGCACCTTAGATGACAAGTTGAAAACAAGCAGGAACTCTTTGGCTGCTAAACAGCTACTTATTCACACAGCAACTAAGTCCTCAGCTTTTCATAAAAAAAAAATTTAGAAACAGCAAGGTGCACAAAGGTCTGATTAAAGGCAGTCTAAGAACAGGAACCTCTGGTAAGGAACATAACTGCAATACTCACACTATTTATGTATTTTATTATGTTGAACTGAAAAGAATAAAAAAATAAAGTATGAAATATTCTGTTTGCAAATGAGGGCCTGGAGAGATGCACTCATGAAAAGTGCAGCATTTTTACAGAAAGAATCTATTTCAGCAAAAAGAGAGGAAAGATATCCTTGGTCAGGGCACTGCCTGGAAGAATTTGGATCAAATCCCTGATGGGGATGAAAACCAAAGGGATTTAGATCATGACCTTCACATCCCAACTGGCATTCCAAGACCATCCTACTTTCTGTCTTACTTCCTTTCTTCCTGATTCTCTGCTCCAGTCCTATGAATTCTGGCAAATCTTGACCCAAATTTACATTTCTATCAATTTCCTGCACTCTCCAGCCCCCTGAATATGAGAAAGTTTCCAGCTAAGAACAAATAAGAGTAGGGTAATAAAGACCATCCATTTCCTTTGAATGTGAACCACAGTCAGAAACTATATTGCCTTCCACCCCTTCTTATGCCTATTTATTGAATGCCTTCCATTTCATTAGATATAGTTTTATATAAATACAGTGATATCAGAGCAGGGAAACCATAAACGGCTTACTTGGAAAAAACACCCAGCATTTATTTGATTTTTAGTCTTCTTAAATGCAGGCAAGGATAAATACCTCCATCACAGACCACAGAGTTTTATAAGTCTCTGACAAATGCTTGCAGGCCTTCAAAACCTCTGAATTTAGCATTTATTTCTCAGCAGTGAAGGGTAACCAAGGAGACACACAGTCCTAGACTGAATATCTTTAAGTAGCATAGGCTCCCAGACATGGATAAGAAGAGTAGAGAATTGTTTGCTTGTAGCCTATCAATTAATGTTACTGTGAATATGTGACCTTAGAAACAAGCATCCTGCAGAGAAAACCTAGAGGTTTTCTAGGTGAAAGCACCCACCAATCAAAATCTGACAACTACTGGTTTATTTAAAGATGGCTGTATTAGCTTCATCCTAAGGAATTTCAATGAAATCTCTGAATTTCTTTGAGAAATTCCACATGACAGGAATTTCAATTCATGTAAGACTCTTGATGCTATGGGCTAGTTGAAAGGCTTTGATTTCTGCCCTTTTCCTAGTTGCTTCTAGGGAAATAAAGCGTCAGCCTCCCATAGTACTTGGCACTTTGTAGTGCAAAAGATCATCCATGAAATGTTCTGATATGGTGTCAAGAGTGATATGAATTTTGTGGATAAAATGAAAGCAGATGACAAGCTGAGGTCAGTAGTAATGACTCCAGAGTTTAGTTAATATATATACTTGGCAGTCACATACAAGTTTGAAGAGTTTGTTTTTTTTTTGTTGGTTTTTTTTGTTTGGTTGTTTTGTTTCTTTTTTACTTTGGTCATCTATCAAGGAAACAGTTTGATCTTTTGATCTTTTGAAATTAAATTAGACAAGCTGTTAATGAAGACTAATTGCTTTGCATAATTTAAAATATGTAGAGAGAGGTCCCTTGATCTGTGCAAGCTGTCTTGGGTTAGAACTGAGGCAAAAAAAAAATAGCTCCAAGCCATTTGCGTTCTTCCCTATTTGTAACCAAAGTGGGAGCCAAGGTGCACCTGAGAAAGCTGTAGCTACTCAGAAATACGCATCACTGTTCTTTTAGTCTTCCCTGTCATATAGCTTAGCTGTGCTTTAATATTTTGCCCACAAGAGAATGTGAGTGTCCCCTCTACCCTCTCCCACCCTCTCTTCATTGACAGAAACTGTTTCCATGCTGTGCTGAAGACTTGTCACCTCATTAGTGCCAGGAGCCAGAATCCGCCCTGGCAGCTTTACTTTCCAGGAGGTGTGTTTGGGAGGAGGACTGCAAGGAGAGGAGTCTGCAAGGCCAGGTTGGACAGGGATTTAAGCAACCTGGTCAAATGCAAGGTGTCCCTGCCCATGGCAGGGGGCCATGGATGGTCTTTTAGGCCCCTTTCAATGTGAACCATTCTGTGATTCTGTGAGCGAGAGTGGAGCTCTCATTTGGCACAGGCTGATTCAGGCATCTCCTTAAGGGGGAGGAATCCCAGCAGAGTGAGCAAACCCAAACCATGATGACTTGGGTCATCTTCTGATGGCACATTATCAAGTCACCCCTTCACTAACAGTATGGTCAAACATCACATCTCTTAGGGAGCTTATCCAAGGTAGAAAAGTACTCTGATTTTTTCTTCTGGATTGATTTTTTTAGAGGGCCAATTCACCACCTACAAGGGGGAAAGAGCAGGAATGTACAGCTGGAGGTGGAGGTGGGATTTGCCACACCACTGATTTAGATCAGTTTAAAATGCTGTTGAACTGCACTCTTGAGGACGATTCACAGCCTAGTTTCTCTATATAAAAAACAAAGGAGTCACTAGAGAGCAGTAGGCTCTGCATGAGGCGAGTTGGGGCACCTAAGCTAACTGCTGCAAGTCAGCAGCCTGACCCCCCACGTTGAAACATGCTGTTATGCAGTAATGATGTTCTGGACACACTTGGGTGACTGGTGGGTTGGGCCTTTTTCTGCAATGTTTATTGATTTAGCAAATGTGAAGAAAGGAGTGCCAAATCTGGCAATTATTAGCGACTCCATGCTGTAGCCTGCTTGCAAACATACAATTTTCTGAAATATTTTCCAAAGAGCCTAGTTTAACACAGGCTGATTCACCACACTATCCTCTTTACAGATTATTACCTCTCCAGTAACTCATCTCTCTTCTTCCTACCTGTTTTCTTGCTCGTGGCGCAATTTCTAATTTAAGATACATGGATACAACACACTCTAGTATGTCTGGGGGCACTCACACTGGCAAACGTTAATCATGCTCAGGTAAAGAAAACCATCTCCCTCTGAGCTGCTGATCTACTCACAGGGAAAAGAGAAGCTCTTTCCAGAAGCATGTGAATTGTGCTTCCTTTCTGAACCACAGCAGGAGACACAGTTACTCTCTAATCATCATATAAGAAGCCTAAGAAAACTAACTTAAGATTTAGACATAGGAAATTGAGTGCCCAGAATTAAGTATTTGGAGAAAAACGTCATCAAAAGTATTTTCTTTATCTGCAGAGTGAAAAAATGTTAAGAACACAAGCAGCCATACAGTGTAAAAGGCTGCATTGTTCATTTTAAGATCACTCCATTTCTAAAGTCTTATATTATATTAAGTATGTTTAGTTAAAAGACTGAAAAATGTCAGGATTCCTCTATTGCCAGGAACCAGGACCACTATTCAAATTTAAGAGAAGTTGTTCTTGGTTTACTCTGAGATTAGTGAGTGGAAAATCAGACAGTGCAAGTGAAGTAAGGAGTTTAGAGAACCTTTTGCTGAACTATGGCAGTTTTTTAGATGAGCACAGTTTCTGAAAATATGAGTTGCTGCACTTGGATAAAGACCCAGTATATTTGCAGCCAGAAAAAAGTGCTCACACGTTTATTTCTGGAGAACAGTGACACCTAGTGAGCATCCTGACTGAAACAGAGAATTCCCTGGGGTCTTCAAGACTGAGCCTTCTGCTTGGACTTAGCTTCTTTTCCTACTACTTGAACTTCACAGGTCCTTGAATCTGAACTGCACGTGCTGCTCATCTCTGGCAAGGTCTAATGAACATAAACAACAAAGTACCTGTGACACAGTATGCTGAGGGAGTGGGGTGACTTCAAAGAGGGGCCTTAAGCATGGCAAGGAATGATGTGTTGGAATGTGGCCTGGGACAGATTTGTTGCAGCAGAGGAATTACATTGGTATAAGAATTGCCTAGGCAACAAATATCAAGCTGTCAATCAATGATCAGGTGCTGCATAGGCCAGAAATGAAACACAAAGTGTAAGTGGTTCATTAGTTCAGCACTTTCCTGTTTCTGGACTCCTGGGAAGCTCCCAGCAGAGTTCATACCTGCCTTCTCATCCAGGGCAAGTAGCCATACCCACTTCCCCTTGCAGCCAGATGGACTTCCCCAGACACTAGTCTGAATTAATCCATGAAGTAAAGCCTGCACTCCTGTCCTGGGGTTCAGCCCAGGACTGTGACAGTGTGTGGACACATCCATGAAGGAGCAAAGATGTTAGAGCTTTGAAATAAAATGCTTTTGGAACTGAAAATTATGCTCATTTTACATTGAAGCACTGTGAATAAGTGATGAGAGGGATGATACTCCAAGGACCTGTGGACAGAAGAAAGGGAGTCAAAAGGAACTGGAAATGTCACTATGAAGGAAAAACATCTCAAAGATTGCAGTGAATCACACTCTCATCTTGAGGTTTGCAAATAGTTTTGAGGTATGCACACACCAAACAAAGTTTTCAGCACTTCATTAGCATCAAGAGAGGAGATCTTTCACCTGTGTGATAAATGACCATTATATCCAACCCTACCTGTTCAGGCTGTAAACATCAATTTTATTATATAAATTACACATTTTATCAGAATTATGAAGGATACTGGGTCAGATTCAGTAGTTTTTCTTAAAGCAATCTAAGAAACCGGTTTTCTGTAACTACGCTACTTTTTAAGTCACAATCCATTTACACCTAGATTATTATATCCCATATATTCACCTGCCAACATTTGAAGAAACACAAAAATTATGAAAAGGCGTATTCTGGTGGAAAACTAAATGTAATTAAATCTTTACATTATGTGCTATGTAGTTTCTAAAGCTGGAGGATGAGAGGTTTATTTTACATAAATGTCTTATTATATGCTACTTGAATAGATGAAATTCACACTGCAACAGGATTTTTTGATCATTTTCTGTGTCATGGCATTTACAGTGCTGCTTTTTTTTCTTTTCTTTTCTTTTCTTTTTTTTTATTTTCCCTCACTGCAAATGCTGGAAGCATGCACACATTTGAGGATAACTTGTGCAAGTATCTCAAATGTCAAGAATGGAATCTGAAGACTTCCCCATTCTGTTACAGCTCTTCTTGTTTTATCTAAGGGATAAGCACAGTATGTGGACATCTCAAGGAATCTGCATCTTATTGGATAGGCACAACAGGACTTCTTAGAAGAGGACTTCCAGCTGTCATAACCACATTGTCACCAACACAGACACCGGCTCTCAAGTCTTGCCCGATTCCTCTTGGAGCAAGGGTTTTTCTGCAGAGATCAGATGAAGAGTTTGCTATAAGGAGGGAATGATCTGTTACACATCACTGGAAACATGACACAGGAGTCACTCTGAGGCAGCCAGGATATGGGGGCCAGCCATGTGATGGTGTTTCGAGGACAAAGGGAGCAAAATTGATTTTTTAACAAAAGATCTGTTTGCTACAACCCTGCTGCCTCGAGCAGGGACACCTTCCACTAGACCAGGTTGCTCAGAGCGTCACCCAAACTGGCCTGGGACATCTCCAGGGATGGGACCACCACAACTTCTCTGAGCAACCCGTTCCAGTGCCTCACTATACAGAGAGTGAACACCTTCTTCATATCTAACCTAGACCTATTTTTTTTCAGTCCTAGTTTTTTCTTGTCCTGTCACTACTAGCCCTAGTAAAAAGTCCCTCTCTGGCTTTCTTGTAGCCCCTGTTAGGTACTAAAAGGCTGCTCCAAAGTCTCTCTGGACCCTTCTGTTCTAAAGGCTGAACAACCTCAGGTCTCTCAGCATGCTCTCATAGAAGAGGTGCTTCAGCCCCATGATCATCTTTGTGGCCTTTCTCTGGATTGCTCCAACTGATCCATATTCTCCTGAGCCGGATACAGTACTCCAGTTGGGGGCCTCACAATGTGGAGTCTCACTAGAGCAGAGTAGAGGAGAAGAATCACCTCCCCTGACCTAATAACCATGCTGCTTTTGATGCAGCCCAGGATATGGCTGACTTTCTGGCCTGCACTGGGCTTCTCGTCAACAGCACCTTCAAGTCATTCTCCTCAATGTCACTGTCAATCCATTTTCTACCCAGCCTGTATTTATGCTTGGAATTGCCCTGATCCAGGTGCAGCACCTTGCACTTGGCCCGGCTGAACTTCACAAGGTTTGCACAGTCCCACAGGCTCTCAAGCCTGTCAAGGTCCTTCTGGATGGCATCCTATCCCCTCAGCATGGTGACCACACCACACAGCTCAGTGCTGTTGGCAACCTTGCTGAAGGTGCACTCAATCCCACTGGCCATGTCACTAGTCACAATGTTAAACAGCACAAATTCTGATACCAAACCAGTAGGAGTGCCACTTGTCACTGATCTCCATTTGGACATTGAACCATTGACACAGCTCCTTTACTTAACCATCCAGCCATTTCCTTATCCACTGTTATACCTATTTTGAAGTCCCTACCAGGATATTGATTTACTATTTATATATTAAGGGGAACTGAGAACATTAGAGAGACTTACTTTTTCATATTCACAGGACTAGTGAGATAGAGCTATGTAATTATTATTTTTGACAAGGCCGTGTTTTAGGAATGGCACTCTCCAATTTCATACTCCCACTAAAAAGAAAACCACAAGCCACTCCCCTCCCTCCAGTGGGAGACAAAAGGCAGAGAT
The DNA here is from genome assembly GCF_001522545.3 of Parus major. Classification (NCBI taxonomy): domain Eukaryota; kingdom Metazoa; phylum Chordata; class Aves; order Passeriformes; family Paridae; genus Parus; species Parus major. The sequence continues at coordinate 33,966,888 of NC_031773.1, read as the reverse complement.
GTGTTGAGATAAGAACAATTTAATTGAAACAGCCATAGATTTATGAGATATGAGCTACAGAGATATGAAAACGAACAGCAACAATACTATTAACAAAGTGTAGAAAGAAAGGGTGATTTCCATGCACACATGCTCACCAGGCCCAGAACAATGAAACACTATGGCAGAGCCTCTGTACAACACACTTTTCCCCAACTGCAAGCCATACTCGCTTCTTGGAAGTGAGAGTCCCTGATTTCTGCTCCCCAGCAATGACATGAACTGGTATAGAATAACTACCTAGACATGCCCACACAGCTCCAGGCTTTGCCTCCTCAGAACAACTGTGGACAAATTAACTCTGGCGTAAACCAAGACAGACAACTACCTAAATAACTTGTTTTTATATAAAACCACTTTTCAGATTTTTTAAGACTTAAAGTTTCTATCTATTGATAACCTATAAACCTACAGGTTAGGTTGTCTGTGATACATTATACAGGTCAGATCAACCCTTAGCTGGAATTGCTGATCCACCTATAAGCTATCTTTGTTACTTATGTTAAGAAAAGACTTGTTCCTACTCAGAAGAAGCAGATATTCTCCATATGGTTAGACACACACACGGTGATGCAGTCTTTGTTAAAGCCTTGCCACAAAATGTTAAATAAAAATAATTAAAATTAAATAGCCATTCCTTTTATTTGTGCTTTAATTTGTGTTTTCCTCTTTTTATCAATTAAAAAGTCATGGTTAATAAGCACAATTATTTTCCTTGCCTTTAATCATTGTATCCCCTAGGTGCTGGTGAGGGAGCCCATGTGACTGGGAGAGTAGGACTGGAGTCCCTGATGTAGCATTAAGAGAAACAATTACTAAATGTTGGCCTCTCATTTTTATTTCTCCAGACTATAAATTGCAGTGGGGAGTTTTGTTTACTTTGTTTGAATAAAATTATTTGCTGTTCAGCAAATTAGAACATGTTTTTTTCAACCCACAAAGTATTTGGCATTCTTTTCCAAACTAAAATGTTTACTTTACTGTCCATAGACCCTCATTCTTCTATTGCCCCCTCCTTCTGTTTCGCTGACCACTTTTTGTCTAGACTCCTATTTTCCCCCATTGACTGCTGTACTTCAGTTTTTCCTTTTGCAGTCTGACTGAGTCAGGGTATTAATGCCTGTTCTGTCTCATGTTACTAATATTTTCCTTTTCACTCACACCTGTTTCAGTATTTCCTTTTGAGCTTCTCTTTTAAACAGGAAGAGGTAGAAGTTCCCTGTATTCCATCCTGACACATTATGACTCCCTGCTGCTAAGAACAGACATTAAAAGGAAACCCTCCTACCTTTACAGTAAATCATACACTTTTGGTCTCATGGAATGGCCCACGAGCATTCCAGCCAGCAACTAGAACGGAATAATATTCAGGGCAGATGAAATTTTGAGGGAATTTTGCTTCCAACTCAAAACAAACAGCAGTCACTGTCCCCAGAAACCCTCAAGAACACACAGCCAAAATTTAAGTTCTTACAAATTTGGATCAACATTTTACAGTAACAACACTATATACATGGTGACATCAGAATGGTTCTTAGATTTCATTGAAAACTTGGATATATTAGAGAAAGCATTAGAGTAGTACCCATTTCAATGGGAACCACTTGGCATTACTAGGCAGAGTCAAGTTTGTTGCAATAAAATCAGACAAACTCTTTAAAAGAAACGTGGAAAAAGTAATATAGGGTTTTTTTTGATTATTTGCCTTAGAAGCTGGAGAAGAAAAGCACTCTCTAGTGGAGGATGCCAGGAAATCTTAGACACTTAAAAATTTCAGATGTTCTGACATTTTTATTTGTGTTCTCTTACCTAAAGAAGAAATTGTGTTTTATTTCTGAATCATAACAATTTCCACTCTCAACAAAACTATGTGCACTTGGGTATCTAGGCTTGATAGAAAATTGTCATAGAGTCTTCATAATTTATAAAAATACTTCCAAACCTGTAGACTGAAACTTGAATAATGTTTTGCTATAATTATTTTTTTGAAAGTGCACACTAGATTTTTCTCTTTGATGATTCCTTTATTGCTCTTTTTAAAAGTACATTTAACTGTAAACATTATTTAAATATTATATTATACATATTGTATGTGTATTATTGAAGTGAGATAATAATTTATTACAGGCTGCTGCTTTCTTGTTTATACTTATAAAAAAAAGCAGGCAAAGCAGGCAAACTCCCCCTGCCCCCCCAAAACCCCAAACCAACAAGCCACCACTCACGAAACAGTATTTTTAATAGGAAAATATGTGACTTCATTAAAGATTTAAGAGCATGCTGCAAGTTCATAAAACCATACTGCTCAGCTTATACCAATTCACTGATGTGAGACTGGTCTTTCTTCCAGAATCATATTAAGCAACACAGCTAGCATCTTCCTGATGTTATTCATTTACCCATCTTCTGTCCCAGAGGAAAATTGTTTGAAAGAGATCTTAGAACAAATATCATGTGCATAATTCTGTGGGCTTATCCTGGATAAGGGAAGGTTGGAGAAATATGCCTTAGACTTGGAATGAAAGCAAATTAGCTTTTGCACTAAAATGGCTCTTAATCCCTGTGGAATTTCATTCCATGATTTTGACTGGTCACTGAAAAGGACTGTTTTTAAGTCAACCATGAACTTCTGGGGATTGTCTGTGTGTAAGGAGCTGTGTGAGCAGAAATATGAAGATTTGATACTTTAAAACAACTATCAACCTTTTAAAAAAATATCTAGAGATAGAATTTATCCAGAGATTTAATCAGGCCCAACTTGAGATGTCTTGGGGTTATCATGTACCTTCTCCCTCAGCAAAGGTATGTATAACTTCACCAGATTTGAACAGATAACAGAGTCCTACCAATTATCTGAACTTTCCAGCTAGAGCAATTACTTTGATCTTACAATTACAGTATGTCATGTGCCTAATAAAAAATTAATCAAATGATATCCTAAAGAAAAATAATTAATTAAAAAATTCTTCTACCCACTGAATCTATGAACAGTATTAGGCTGAATATTAATTATACAAGATGTTCACTCGTTATTTGCTGAGGACAACTGCTATGACTCCTCTCCCTTAATGTTCCGTGAATGTCAATCAGGTACTGACAGATGACAGTCTCCTGTTCACGTTCTTGTCATCCAGTTGAAGATGCTGCAGCTTCTGAAGCACTGAAACCTCTTCTCCTGCTGTAAATATATTCTAGAAGCATTATTTGAAAAGCCAACGGACACCCAAATCAGGCAAATAAAAAATCAGTAAAAACTTTTTGATTTAACTGAATAGTAAAATCAGTCTGAGAGAGATGACTAGCAGCTTGGTCTTGAGATTATGAGAAAGACAACTTTGCACAAAATTGCATATTCAATTAGTAAGATTTTGACTAGTTTCTGTTTTATTTCCTATTTCAAGGAATGCTACTCTTGAAACAGAACATCAAAGTAAACCATCTGAGGCTAATATTGCAAGTAGTCAAATTCCCAGATTCCCTCATCTCATCTGAACCTGACATCCATGGGCTTTTATCAGAGTTGCCCAAGTTTTGATTCACTTATTTTTACACAAATATAGTTACTTCTATGTTGAGAAGCTTACATTCAGCACATAAGTAGTCCTATACAATTTACTTTAGTTACTGCATCATTTAGAGAAGTACTATGCAGTTATTAGTAAACAAGGGTAACTTGCTTTCCATATTTAAATGCATATTAGTGTACACATAGGCATATATATGGGTACTTTACCAGTATTTCATAAGGTATATCATATCAAATTACTTTGACATAAAATAACAGACTACACAAATAAGTGTATTTCAAGAGAGATATTCCTAGCCTTGACTAAAGGTCTTTCAAGGATAATCTGAAACTTCTTTTTACATATTTTTCTGGCTGTTGTAATTTAAAGCACCTGACTTTATAAATCTTGATGCCCCTTATAGAATATTGGAGGATGATAACTTTACGACCCTATGGTATAAATAGCATAAAAGAGAAAATAACTTGAAATCTCAGAAAATGATGACATGGTATCTGGCCTGTTCCAAATACTTGCTTTGAATGGACCTGGACAGAGAGCCATGGCTAAATCCATTTGCAAATACTCATGTATTTGTTAGCTATTCAGTACTGTTTAGGACTGCACCAGCCCCTTACAGGTCTCCTTTAGTACTTAGCTGCTCATGCTGCAGATTAAGAGTTGTGCCTTGTGACTTTAACAGGCAGCTTTTAGTCAGGTACGCCTGAATCCATTTGATTCCTTCCCAATGGCCCCATCAAACAGAAGTGAATTGTTTCCATCTGAGCTATAGTCAACATCTTCAGTAAAATTTTTAAAAAGTTATATAAAAATTATAATACAGTCTTGAAAAATTCTGAATAATGGTCTTGAAGTTTCAGATTTACAGACATAGCCACCAATTAGTAGCTCAGAGACTGAAATATCCTTGCATACTCTCTCTTCCCCCCCGCCTCCTTGCTATCAAAATTTTTGTACTAGCAGCTGAGTCAGTGTCAGTTTTGCATGTCTAAATTAGAGAATATGCCAAAAATACACTGGAGGGTCTCAGACCACTTTAGAAGGCTGTAATACTATATTGACAACACTCATTAGGGAATATGATGCATTTTCCTCAGTGCAATTATGACTTTGCCCACTGGCAATCTCCCAGGCCACATTCTATTCCCTGACACATTTCCTGCAGCAGTTACCTTTCTGCACTCTGTAAAAAGAAGCCCTCTCCCCATCCTGGCAACATCATTTAGCGTGAGACCTAATTGTACATGCCATGAGCTTTCCTCTGGTGAGACTGCTGTATATTCACACATGCACTCTCCAAAAAGTAGTTATTTTTCTGATTTGTATTTATGTCTCCAAAGAATCCTTTGATCTATGCATATAACCTCCTCTTCACCCCTCCTTCTGCTTCTCCAACCTCCTTTCATTTATTAAAAAACACTGCTTCAGTTTTTTTGCTGAAGCTTGTCAAGGGACAAGAGATATGAGGAACCTTATTATTCATGGCAGACAAATGTGTGATTCTCTCTCTTTCAGATATATTCCCTCCTTGATAATCTGCGTATTGCTGCTTCTTAAACTGAAGATCAGTTTTGAATTTGGCTTTCATTGTTTTAGCTTCCTCTTAAAGCAGTTTGTCAATGAAAGCCTAGTGCAAAATGATTCCCAGACAAGGACGATGGTCTAGCCGATGTGATAGGAGGAAAACAGCAAGAACTCTAACACTTAAGACCAGTCTCTTTTAATTGTAACCAACATCAAGTGTGACTTCTCAGCAGTACACTCAGTATGTCATATCAGAAGAGATGAAGGTACTATGGAAAAAAATATTGGAAAGAATGAACCATATTCCACACCATTGACCTCACTTAGAATTACTGGTAATATTTAGCATTTAGCTGAACATTTAATTCAACTCTACACTTAATACACTTTGTTGAACTAAGTCACACACTAATGATCTCCACTCTGTTAATAGTGTTCTACATGTGGAAATAAATTTAAAAATCACTGAAGCTAGAGAATTCAAACTGATGCAACATGTTTTAACTTACTTTCTGTGTCTTCCCACTCCATAGTAATGCTTCCATTTTGCATTGACAAGACTTTTAAAAAGGATGCACTGATACAAAATTCAGCAAATTATTTAGTCTAGTCTTAGCTTCCCATTGAACTCAGCTTATACATGAGTTAGAAGCTTAAATGTTTTCTTGGATGTGAGCTCAAAACATTATCTTAAGACATTTCCCCAGTGGAAAATAATTTCCTTAACAGGGTAGTGGTGAGTCATCTGGTCTTTGTGCCTTAGGGGTCTGCAAGTGAGGTGAGTAGATATTGCTACAGCACTCAATCATATGAAACCACAGCTGCCTCATCTGTAACCGCATGGGGACAAATCAATACCATTAGCTTCAGTGAAGTTATCCTGTTGACATATTTGACCCTAAATCCTTACCTAGAACACACAAGGGTGAGGACTTGTGGACAAAAAATTACAAAACGTCGGAGGACCGAAAGTAAATTTTTCTTTAATCTCTCCCTAGGAGTTGGCTAAATTGTAATTGGTATTGTACAATTCACTCAGGGAAGTAAATATAGTCCTCTGTTTGTTTTTGCTATATGTGTACCTCTGAGGCCTGGGCATATAGGAACTGAAGTTGTAGGGGCACAAGTGGAGTGCACCACATAGACAAGACTTATTTCTGTCACTTCTACTAGTCAGGACTAATAGGATTAAACTGGAACAGGATGTGCTGTAATTTGTATACACCCACAGCAAATTATCATTACCATAGAGGAAGCAGCAGAAATCTCATGGCTTAGCAGGACATCTGAGGCACAATCTTACAAAATATATGACCAAAATGACAGGGCTAAAATACTACTCCTTGTTCAAAAATCCCCTTGATCACAATAATTCTCCGTTTCTGGCAGAGCTCAAGACTGAGTGCTGTGTTCCATCCCAAGCCTTTTCTCGCTTACATTGCTGTCAAGCGAACGACCTGACTGCCTATACGTGTGTGAACAGCCGTGTGGGGGCTGCCAGAGGAAGCTCGTTTGCATATGTACAGTCACACATGCAATTGCATCTAGATATCAGGGCCTGCACAGTCCTTCCCGTCACTGTGTGAAGAGAATTTCTGCACAAAGGTTCATTTAAAGCCAGTTAGTGCCAAGAAAGCTCTGTCGATTTCCTTTGCTATTTTTCACTTAGGGCACATCACTTCTCAGTTGCAGACCTGACCATGCATGTACAATGCTTGCCATATTCAGTAACAGGCTCCTGTAGGTGGATCACTTGCTGGGTGACACATCTGCCACTGGCTCTCATGGTTGCTCTCCAGCTAATCTTTTGATCAATTAAACTCAACTTGAGAAAAATTACCTTGTTACAGCACTGCTTCACGTTTGGCCTCTTTGCATTGCTTTCTGATCAAATTCACTAAGCACCGCCTGAGTAGGTGTTGCATCAGCCTGGTCTGAACCACTGCCTGGAGTTCGGTGGTTATTTCTTTATTTCTGCATCAGCTGTGATTTCCATCATGCAGTTGTTGCAAATTGCTTATTTTACAACACGTGTTGCACAACACACAAGAGGAGGATTACCTGAACCTCAAGCATAAACCCACACATGGTCGAAGTCCTCCCAGACATGACCAAACTCCTGAGACTGCCTCCTCGGCGCTGCGAGATTGGGGAGATGCAATCTCCACGGTTCTGCTGCAGCAGGAGCCCCGAATGCTGCTCCAGCTAGAAGCCGAGGAGGAAATCACCCCCCGCCACCTTTTCTCGCCTCCTCCCCGAACATGCCGCTTGAACGAGAGAGCTCTCTTTTTGCCTCTCCTATTGGACCTTGCGGCTCCCCGCGGCTGTTGCGCGACCCCATCACCCGGTGTCAGACGCCGCCGCATGCCCATCCCACCGCATCCCGCCCACCCATCCTGCCGTCCATGCTCGCCCCTCGCCTCACCCCGCGCCAGGAGGAGAGGCAGGTGAGGGCGGCCGCCCGCCCGCCCGCGCGGCGTTGCGCATGCGCAGCGCGCTCCCAGGCATGCTCACTGCCGGGGGCGGGGGGAGCGGGACGCGGTGTGGCGGCGCTGCCCGGCTGCCCTCGGCTCCCCTCGGCTCCCCGCGGCTCCCCGCGCTCGCCTGCTCTCGGCTCGCACCATGCGGCGGCGGGCGGCCGCCTGCCTCCGGGCGCTCTGCCTCCTGCTCCACCTCCGCGCCGCAGGTGAGCGGGGGCGGCCGCGGCCGGACGGCGGGGCGGGCGGGACGGCGGTGGGGACCCGCTTGCGCCCGGCGGCGCACCTGTTGTGGCGGGAGGCGGTGGCTGCCCGGGTTCGGCGGCGGCTGCCCGGGTTCGGCGGCGGCTGCCCGGGTCCGGCCGTGGCTCCCCGGGTCCGGACCCCGCCTGCCCCGGAGGCGGCGGGAGCGCCCGTCAGCACCGCGGACAGCGGCGGCCCCGGGCGGGCGAGCCCCGCGCTGCGCGCCCCACGGAGCGGCCGTGCTTCGGACCCGGATCGTGAGGACCTGGCCGGGGGCTACGACAGCGAGGGGAAATCGGGACTCCCTATATGCCTTCTTATCTTATTTATTTATTTATTTTTAGATACTGGTGAGGAGGCGTCGCCACTTGTATGTGCTCGTGGCAGCGGTGTTTTTTAGAAAGGGAAATTTCAGCTGCGACAGCAGCAGGCATTTCGGCTGTTAGCGGTGCTAATAAATCCTCTCTCTGCTTTGCTGGCAAAACGTGTGCCTCATTCAGAAATGCAGTGAGCGATGAGCGCCCTAGTACGTACATGAAGTTCCATTGCCAGTTTCGTTCCAGTAGTCAGAGCTTATATTTCTGGCATAAATCTGAGGTTTCCTTTAAGCCGTGAAAAACTGCTCATCGTTCAGAGCCTCCGTTTATCCTGTGCAGACTTTAGCAAATATTATCTGAGGAAGGAAATAAAATCTGGGGTAACTGTATAATTGAATTAAGTTCTCCATTAGTAAAGTTGAAGAGTTTCTTTGTTTTGTCATTTATGGCAAGCTTAGCCACTTCTGACATAGTAAACGGCTTGCAAGTTCCATGAAGTTTTATTAGGAACTACAATTAAATGCACAGGTACTGATTCTTTTGATCATGGGAATGTTGTTTTTAGGAGAGATTTTTAAAATGTAACAAATTTGTGTTGTCTTACTGCAGAATCATTAAAAGCAACAATTGAACTTCATGTCTCTTAATATGGAAGAATTGTATGAACATCCTAAATAAGATCCATTATGAAAATAATGGCTTTTTTTCTTTTTCAACAGTTGATAGGAGAAATAACTTTGTCTCAGTTATTGGTATTTTATTGCCCTGTAATACTAGCCTGCACTTCATAAAATTTATGGAGCCTCTTTCCTGTAAATCCATAGTTAGGATGCTCATGCTGTTTTGCCTTACATTCATATGTGCAAGAGATTATTGACTGAAAGATGGGAGCATTTCGTGATCTGTTTTAATAAAGGCCTTAAGCTGCTTTTAAATTGTTCTTTTACAACATGTATTAAATTGACCATCTGTACAAAATTAGAGTACAGCCTCTATTTGACATAACATGGCATCTAATTTCAGTATATCCTCTATTAACAGTGGAATTTACATTAGTTTTGTTGTGCTTCATAATTCTATCCTGCTAATGGAAACTGAGTATATATTCTTCCAGTAAGCTGTTCACTTTCCTTACTAAGTTCTACTTGTTTCATTAAGTTACTGGGAATGTTTGCAAAGAGATCTTGGTCTTCATTATATAAATGTCTCCAATCATCAGAAAAAGAGAGGAAAATAGATGTTTATATGGTGCTACTTTTTTGCCTGAGTAACCATGGAAAATAATTGTTTCAGAGAAGATGAGGGGGATGATGTACAGGAGCTGAATTCAACCTTTGCATGGCTGAGAACGGTTTGCACTGAGCGCAAGAGCTGTGCTTCCTCTGAGGCAGGGCTGCATACAACTTGCTCTTGTTGGAAGTCATTGAAGATGTCACAACAATGAAATAACAAAGGAAGCTTAACATGCTATGATATCTCTGTTTCATCTGATACAAGTAGAAAATTTGGTCTTCCACAGTCTACTACTATGGACATCTTTTATGTATAGCCTAGACTCTTGAATTATTTACAGTGATTTTGAAGCTTTGGTTCATGTGAAATCACAAGATGCATTCTACTTGCTAGGTCACAAATTATATCCCAAATGTCAATTTTTGTGTAATGTGTTGGGAACTGCTAAGCTTTTTGTTCTGAGGCTGAATTTCTATGAGACATGTTTCTAGAGAATGCTGAAGACACTGTCAGTAGATATTAGGAAAATCTCCCTTGATATCAGTTGATGGTAATAGATTTTAGAAAAAAACATAAGTCTACATTTACTTCACCTAATGCTGCAGCAAAGAGAGTTAATGTGTTTAAGTAGTACTCATATAGCAAATCTAGTTTCCTATGGATCTACAATTCTACTACCGTTGTAGTAAAATTTTGTACAAAAAGGGAAATGTTCTTGTCAAAACTGTGGTCAGCGATTTTCATGTGATCCATAAGGTACCATTTTACTGAGTTTACTTAGATACCGATTCCAATGTAGCATGACAGTCATGTTATCAGAAAATGAAATATGATTATGCTGTTGGTATATGCATATATTACTACCTAAAATAAGACACTTGTGTGTGCATCTCTGAAAACAGAATTAGGCCCTTCTGCTGAGTGCAGCAGGTGAAGTAATCAACCTATATACAGCTTGCTGTTGCAGGAAGACCTAAATTTATAGAGTGATTACAGGTCAGCATGAACCTTCCACTTACATTATGCATTGCATGAGAGAGTGCACGACAGCGCAGGTTATGCTCTCTTTTACTATGTATGATCTAATACACATGTTCTTGCAATAAAATCCTAGTGTTCTGCAAGGTGACTAGGAAACATTGTCTATTTGTAAAAGAATAGCAGGTAGTAGGAAAACACAAAACAATGCATTAGACTGACTTGTAATTAGAGAGCCACTTGAGTCATGCACATTACTCAATTGATTACCTCTTTCACCTCATTTTCTTTTTTTGGCAAATTTTGTTAATAAAATTAAAATAATTTTTAATAACATTAATTAAAATTAAAAATTAAAATTAATTAGGTATCCATTTACTGGCAATTTATGGGGGAAAAAAAATCTGTGATTCTGTGAAATAGACTAGGAAAACCAACCTGACTAGAAAAAACTTACACAATTAACAATCACGGTTTCAATGCATCACCTGCCTTGCATAAAGAAACCTCTCTTTAAGAAAGCATTTTTGAGAATTTGCTTTTAGGATAAACAAATCCCGGTCTTGCAAAAGCAAAAAGTTAGCAACTGATTATTTGGTCAATTCATCTAAGTCATGTTTTCATGAGAAAGGCCCTACATTAGCTTGCTAAGAGCTTTTATTACCTCATTTTATTATTCTCTCCATCATTGAACACATGCCCTGCCAGCCCTAAGTCAATATGAACCACTACTTTCCTGCTAGCCTTTCAGAGAGGAAGTGTTTAGATCCTTGCCTCGACCACTTGATGGATCCATTCTTCCTGCCCCTCAGTGGAATCACATACACTTCAGAGTAGGAAATAGTGGCATTTTATCTTTTTTTGGGCAAACCTGTAGTAACAGGAGGATTGTTTATATCAAAACTGAAGTTTCTTTGACCACAAACTAACACTCCTTTGGGTAGAATTTGCTAGGTAGAAATGTATGTTATGAATATGCTAGACTGGTTCTCACACAGCTCACAGGGTGTCCTTACTAAGTTCTGCTGTGCTCAGCTTTCCTGGTCAAACATGCACTGTGTGATATTTTCATGGCTGGAAATTAATCGAGTGCACTGCAGTTTCTACTTAGATGTTGGGCAGGCCTATTTTCTATAAAATGTACAAGCTCTGTCACAGAAGTAAGGGAATCTGGAGACTGTACCTCTAGGGTCGATGTGAGATCTGCACAAAATGCATTTGCTATCAGATCCATTTCAGTAACTTCATACTAATGAATGAATAATTCTAGGTTCTAAATACATTTAGAGTGAAAGTGAAGGAGCTATTGATTTAAAAAATGAATAAGGCTTCTCCTTCATTACACTAACATAATCTAAATGAAGCTGCTTCTTATAATTGCCTTCCTTAAAAACACATTGCTGGCCATGAGTGGGTGTTTTTACTAGAAGAGACTTTTCTGTCTTTTATTAGTAGGACTCATGGATAATCAGAGGGTAGTCATCTGTCTCTTCAAAGGTTCTGTTGGGGGAAAAACAGTTTTATAATTCAGTCTCTGACTTTATATTTTTGAGGAAGTATTAAGTTGAAAAAGAGACTCACCATATTTTTAAATGTGGAAATTCTTGCTATTCATAATTTTAAAAGACATCATCTTCCATAAGAGTTTTATGTTCAGTACATCCATTAGGAGATTATTGAGGTTTGTGGTCTTGGAATCTCTGGCTAATTCAATTTGTTGTATTATAAAGAAGAGTGAAACATCTTAGACAGTGAAGGCTGGTTGCAGCTTCTCTGGAGAGCAAAGTAGGAGAGCTGCTGAAAGTCCATGAATTGGGCTCTTGGGGACTATGTCTCTCTAGAAGGAGGCTAATGACATAGCTGTGTTGCTCTATTTGGTGGTGGTACACCCTGCACAGGGGTGCTACAAGGATTACTGTGGGGAATGAGATGGAAGCTCAGGACTCCTACTCCATAAAGCACAGTCATTATGCTGTAGGATTTTCAGCTTGGCTTCGGAATAAATGCTTGGGGAAGTTAATAAGATCTGCTCAGAAATCCTCAGTGGGATTTTGTAAGATCAATACTGCTATAAAAGAAAGCCAAAACTTTAAGACTGGAGTTGACTTTCCTTCATACCAGCTATAGATTTTCATGGAGATACAATATATTTCCTTTAAATACTATGTATTTACATCCATTTTATGCAGAGCAGAATTTATCTGCATCTTCATTGGAAAAATGACAGTAGTCAGAAAATTAGAGAAATTAATGTACCAGCTTCTCACACCTTCTGGGGAAAAAAAAAAAAAAAAAGTTACATGACTCTATATGATACATTAGTGCCAAGGCATAAATATGGCAGGATACTTAAGTGCCTTTGGGACCACTAGCTCATCTCTTAATTCACGTGAGTAGACCTAGTGAAATCAATGGTCTGTGGTTTCTAGTTTCAGTATTGACATATCAGGCCCATGAAATCAGATTCAAATATCTTTTTGAAAAAGATACCACTCGTATGCTTAATCCAAATTCACTGTAGCTGTGGATATTTTTGGCCAGGGCATTTTTTTTTCATGCAGAAAAGAACAAATTTAGCAGAAATGAATTTGCAGTTGTTTCTATTTTCAGCAGATTGCTTATTAGAAAGGGAGAAAAATCCTTGCAATCATCTCTCTCTCTCTCTCCCCCTCCCTCTCTTGTGTGTACTCCCACCCTCCCTCGGTGGTGCTATTCCACCCTCACCACACATGCATGTGTGTGTGCACTTCCTTGCTCTCACAGATACAAACACATGCATAAAGAATCATTTATTTAACTGCTCACAGATATACATACATTTTGTACTACTTGATTTTGTCTGAAATTTTTGGTCAAAAGTTCTGAACTTTGTGTTTGGGGGCAAATCAAAATATTTTTCAGAATTTTTGCAATTTTCTTATCCTGTTCTTGCTTAGCTCAGGTGTAGTTTATTTGCTTTGAATTTTGATGTATCATGGGTACTGTTCCTCTGCTGGAAAAGGCCTGGCCTTTGGTTACTGGACCTAGGTAGGAAAGCACAGAGCTCTTCCTATGAAGGAATGTGATCTAGTAGTTATGTAATGGGATGTTGCCATGGTTAGTAGCAAAGCTGTAATTTTTGTCCTGATTTTGCAAGGCCTCATGGTTGGGATTTGACATATTTAATATTAAATCTGACTTTAGCTCATACCCTTGCTGGTGATTTTTTGACCGATGTCAAGCACACTTGTTCGGGACATTTGCTCTGTCCAAACTTTTCTTTACCTGCCTGTTTTGCTTGGGTTAGCTCTGACAGCAGTTTTTCTACTTAAGCAAGCATATATATCTGTTTTAATCTATTTTTTTTTGTTTGTGTGTGGTACAACTATCGTCTAGACAGGAGCAGTAACAAAGGCTTGGTAGAACAGCAGAGGCTTGAAGAGTGAAGGCACAGGATGTTTCATTAAAGGAGGGTCGGTGTGGGATGATTAAGAGATGGAGTGCAATCTTGGCACTGAAGACTCCATGCTATAAAAAGCTCAGTAAAAGGTGAAAAATGCAGACCTGGAGCTTGAGAAAACTGGTTTTAGGCATTAATGAAGAGAACAAAGAGGTAGTATCTAACATACATAAGTGGCACAGTTTATAGTAAATTCAAATATAACCTGGAGCTGTAGACCAATTGAAGAAACAGTAAGTATAAATGCATGTTAGGAAACACAGGTATATGCAGCTTCCTAAGAGAAGGGAGGAAGAGAGGAGGAAGAAAAATCCATCATCATAAATCCCTCCTGATGAAGGACTCCAGGTGCTGACAACTCCTCATAACAATGCTCATCACTATCACCAGTGGGAAACAGTTGACCTGAGGACCCAGGGAAGCGTGGAGTTAGAGTAACACCAGGGCAGGGGATAGACAATTGTACTATTCCTGTAATTGTGACTTTTTCTGTATTCCTTGTTTTTCTATAGAAGTTAGATCTAGACTAATAATGCTTATTGAATTAGCTTGTTAGGGTTTTCACTATGCTGACAGTGAACTCTTGGCTTCACTTACACGTATAAGGTGTGCTTCATCTTCGTTTATAAACAAGACTTTGAAGTTAACAGAGGAATTCATCTACCTGAAGGAGTATAGCTCTGAGAAGCTATACTGCAGCATGATCATTAGGTCTAGCAGCCTACTTTGAGTAAAGAATATCTTCATTTGTATTGCTCTAATAGGTTTTGGCTAAAGAGAAAGCAGTGTTGTGAAGGCTTATGTTTTGGCATTAGTCTCTGAATGATGGGAACAGTCACAGCCTGTAAGTCCTTCTGTTGTTTATGTGAAGTAGTTTCCTAGGTGAATTCCTTTGTCAATTCAAAACTTTATGTATTCCCAAAGCAACAAGTGGATTTGTATTTTTTTCCTTTCAGGTTTCCCTGATGCATCTCACAGAAACACTTTTGAAAGTATGTTCTGTTGTCCAGCTAATGTTCAAATCATATTTTAGCCAATGTTTTAACTGTATTTTATTGGCAATAATTTTTGGTGCACCATGCTAAAGTTCAACAGCAGTTTATGTTTGACTAAAAGTGCATAACTTTATGCAAATGAGATTCAGATTTGATTGATGTACTACTTAGCTGACAGTAAGATATATTGTTAGTTAGATGGTACAGATGCAAAGCATATTGCCTTCAGACAGCTTTTGTTTTAATTTTTGCTTTCAACATCATTTCAAACCTCTATATTTTTCACCAGATATGTTGAGTCCTTTTAATATGGTTTTTTGGCTTGTTTGGGTTTTTTCTTAGATTTTTTCCCCCCTCTTTTTCCCTTGGAAATGTAGATGAAATAGAGATAAAACAATAGATTTTGTGTCTTTTGAAGGCAAAGTCAAATGTCCTGTTGCTTGCACCAGAAGAGACAACTTTCACAGCCAAGAACAGACAGAAGTCTTCTAAACCTACAGCAGTGTTTATGCTATGTCAGTTAGCATTTCCCTTAGTATCATTGCTGTTGTGACTCCTGAGAGTTAGAACCATGTTGATAAATGGCTAGAAGGATAATAAGCATTTTGGCATTTAAGCATTTTCTTTTCTCCTTTCTGTGGACCAACACCTCCTTGGCCCTTGTACAGACAAGAGAGAACTGCAAACTCTGCTCTGAAAGGGAGTCTGTTTCTATCTCAATGTTCCAAAAAGAGGCAGGGAATGAATCTCCCAGCTGTGGGAACTGTGGTGGTGTTGGAGAGGATTGATCATTGGTCTGCACAAGTACATTGACCTGCATCTCACAGTGACTAGGGTAGCTGCTCAAGAGGTAATAAACCATAGTGCAAGAGGTGATGAAGCCAAGCCTGTCCATTCTGGGGCTGATTTACAGGTTTGAAGGAAGTTTGTGTGGGACAAAAAGCTTCTTTCAGAGTGGTGAGCCAAACAGAAAGAGAAAAGGTATGGGGAGCTCAGGGAACAAAATTTAATTACCAAAATTTGGTAAGTATTTTTGTTATTGAAAATGAGAAATTTGGCAACGGCATTAAGTGGGTAACTCAAATTACATTTAAATTAAATTTATCTTTGAAAGCAATCCGTCAAGTTTCAGCATGTTGTTCCCTTATGAAATGAGTCTACATTTTATGCTTTTTTCCCCTTTAATTTCCAGCTTTTAGCATAAAAACCTCAAGCTGTGTTATATACCAAGTTATTTTTAACTATAAAAAGACTTCAGTTTTATTATAGTGCTAGAGTATTAAGTGTGAGTATTAAGTAGTATTGTGTGTTTAAAATATATGCACAAGGTGTCTATATTTGTCTATTTTACTTACAAGTCAGATACAGCACAGCACTTTTGCCAGTGGATTTGGGGTGGCTGCACTGCTTATAAGTAGCAAATATACAGTATATATCTCATTATAGAAAAATGTGACTGTTCATGAGCATAATTTATTACCAAATTTGTTCAGATTAAGATAAATAACAGGGCTTAAGAAATTACCTCAAGTTGTTTTTCCAGACACACATCACTACTTTAGACACCATTATCGTGGTCCTATCAGGTTTATGTTATGTCCCACTGGGACTTATCCTTTTCCAGTCAAATAAATTTCTGGTTTCTGGCTGTAGAGGATGTTAAATGGGAGGTACCCAGCTTGAGTGGCTTTTGTTTTGTTGTATCACGATAAAATTACTTAAAGGAACCAGAGGGCTGACACTCTGCTATGGGAAACCTGGTGTCAGGCTGGCAAGAAAAACTTGGCTGACTGCAAGTGGGGTGAGTAGGGACTCATGCCATCGTTTCTTTGACAAGGATGCGAGATAAAATATCTGTAAAGCTCTGGTATTTTTATCTTTTAAGAAGATAAAAACCATGCTGCTGTGTTACTGGCTGATTAGTGGATCTTGACTATCTTGAAGTATTTTTAGTGAAAGTGAAGGTATTTGGGAATTGGGAGTCTAACAATTTTCTGGCAGGTTGCTTTGAGATAAAATGTTAATTGAAACTATTCAGATAGTCAAGAATGTCTAAAGAAATCTCAGCCTTTCCTCTATCAAGTAGAGGCCAACTGGAACAGTCAAAAGTGCCCACAACATCCAGCACATCAGATTTACTATTTATTATAGGCTTTCCTTTCTGCATATATAATGCAACTTTGTAGTGTGAGGCAGGCTCAGATGCATGTGCTATCTAGCATTCTTGTGATATATCCATCTGTTTTCATGAGGAAATTTTGTGCTTCCCATATACTGGGATGATGTGTATACTTGATATGGAATTCTACTGTCCCATTCTCCATCCATCTTCTGTAGATTAGAATATTTTTTCTCTTTTTAGTTTATGACAGAAATAGTTTTATCTTGTATGTTTATGCAGACAACTGAGAAGATCAAATGAAAACATATTTTGAACTGTTAAGCAGAACAGTTAGATTCTACAGAACAGGGAATTTCATAGGGATTTGTCCAATTTTCCCTTCAGGAGGATGGCAAATGGTGTAAATGACAGAAATACGGAAACTAGTACAAGTAGTGAAGATGTTCAGATTTAGAGAGTATGCGTTCTATGTCACCCTGGAGCTTCTTGTTGCACTTTAATAGATGTAGTGTTATACTTGGTAGAGGTTCTAGAAGCACAGCTCCAGGGATTGGAAATGCAACTAAATCTGAGGATATCTGGAAGGAGAATACTGTTGTACAGGAGCAGCTAAATTAAAGAAGGAGATTGCAGTGGAGGAACATGGAAGCAAGATCAATACAGGCTTTCTCTTAAAAAAAAAAATATCTAAGGAAAGCAGCAGCATTGAGGAGCTGGAAGAAAGGAAAAGTTGACCTATAGGCAAAGAACAGAGGAGGAAATAGCAATATTCATCAGGAGCTGAAATCTAGTAAAGAGTGGTGACCAGTCACTACATCATACAGACAGAAGAACTGGAGGGTGGAATGAACAGTTCACATCAGTACAGAGTCACAGTGCAGCTTCTGTTGCTAAAGAGGGTTGGAATGGTTATTACATGACATGATTTGAATGAAGAAAGGACTGGCTATTTTCTAGGGGCAAAAGTACATACAACCCTGCTGTAAAGAGAAGTTCTGATGTGGATTTGAAATTAACCATTGATCTTTGTTCACTTTGGTACAAATAAAATTTCCATTGACATGAAGATAGCTACATTGAGCTGAGTAATAGATGAAGACTCAGCATTTTTTTGGATAGAAGAAACAGCATGGAATCACAATCTAACACCTAGTCTGTTCACAGTGGTGAGGCAGAATAAATTATAATTCTTTGTAAATACACTTGAGAGGAGACAATTTTAGGAGAAGGAATAAAATTATTATAGTTAATGGATAATAGCAGCACTGGGTGAATTTCAAGTGAGTCATAAATAACTCTACATCCTGAGGTAGAGTTCAAACAGGGTAGTGTGAAGATACTGTCAGAACATAATTTTGGATAAAGCTTGCTACGGTTATGGAAGAGAAACCTCTAGGAATTATATTTTTTGAGCCTTTTCCTAAACCATATTTACTGAATTTTTGTGTATGTTGGGATATCTGAAGCTTAAAAGGTACCAAAATCAGTTCTTCATAGCTTCTGACAGTTTCCCTGGTGGCTAGAGAGAAGCATATTATTTTTTTGTAGATGTAGATTTTGATACAGGAATCCCAGCCTTCTCTCCCTTTAGGGTTGGAGAGTGGAAATATTTAAAGGTGTTATGTAGCAGAAGTGCTGGTATTTCTAACTACTTAATTCTCCAATGTCTGGTTGGTGCCTAATTGCTTGTGTTTGGAGCTGAAGTGTACAGGGTCAAGGAGGAATATATTACTACTTCATCAGATTGAGAGGAAGTTTAGGTTCCCCTGTAGTACCAAGGGGGGCCCATTTGTGAGGGTCACCTGAGGCATCCATGGCAGTCTGGGAGCCCAAGACTGGTAGTGGTTAGGGCCTTCTACACAGTCTTCTAAGTTTAGTGAAGTTTTTCACATGGGGCACTGTGGATGCTTGTAACCTACTTAAGATACTGGATCTGTGTGGACTTCTCAGTTAACCAAATTCAGTGTAGTAATTTTCTTGGAACATAATTGAACATCTGACTGCTTAGCTGATGAAAAGGGTTTTGTGTGAGTATAATGTTATGTAATTAGACTTTTAATTTCTCATTACTACAGGTTAAACAATATATTTTGTTGTCCATCTTGAAAATTTGCTACAATGGACCTTGTATGGCTGCAGGGACTGGTGCTACTGATGTGATATTTAGCATTCTAGTGAAAGAAAGTCTGGGATTTAGAAGCAAATGGTGACTCAGCTGTTAAAAAGTATTGAGATTCAAGGACAAGTGAGCTTTTTGGGTAGTTCCTTTAATGATTTTTTTTATCAAAAATATTCAGGGAAGAATTTGGGCTGGTAGTTAATTGTAATTTTTTCTTCATTCAGTGAAAATAATAAGGGCGAAAGTTGGAATATTGAAGTGGGTAAAAAATGCAGTGCAAAGAGTTCAAGGAGAATCATCGTTGGTTTGATTCCCTCAGAAACAAAGGAATAGGAATGAAGGAAGCAAAGAAGACACAACAAATGTGTTGGTGGTTACATTTCTTTTTTTAATCTCTGATCAGTTTTGAAATACTGATTTTCTGTGAAGGAGACATGAAATTAAATCCAGCAAAGAGATGACTGTGAGGAGTAGGTGACGATGAGAAGTGCTGATGTTTCCTTATTTTTATTTTGCCACTGACACAACTCTCTAAATTGCTAGTTAAGACCAGCCCTCAGGATTTTATCGATGAAGCCAACACCCACAAAGCTTAATGAGAACGCAGCAAGTTTAACAAGTTTTGAAATTCAGCTGTCTTTAAGACTATACTCTGCAGTTTCTCTTTTTTTTTTCTTTCCTATCCTGCTTTCAGATGTCTTCCCAATCAAAACCTGACAAGACCTAAAAACATGTGGTCATCTAGGAGGTTGTGTTTGTTCCAGCCATTTAAAGGAGTAGTCGTAGATTTAGCATTTTATTTTATAATAGAGGGTCTGTGTTCTGTCTTTTTACTATTGATTTCCTGTTCATGTATGTTATAAATTGCTTCACTGCCTACTGACAGGGACCCACTTACTCCAGAGAATGCATTTCTCAATGATGCAAAGCAATACTATAACAGAGATAAGGTATTGTCCTTGATTTCCCTAACTGAAATTTCATGAGGAAATTAGGTCAACAGAATGTAATTACCTACAGTGAAACCTCCTAAGGGCACTAAGTAGAGCTGTGCAAATGACTGATTATTTTGATTTGCTTACAGAAGCAAGAAAAAATCAGAGTAAAAATTTGTTTTGAATAGAACAAAATGATTTCTTGTTCAACCTGAATTGAAATGTTGTTGGTGCTAAGCTGCTCTTTGTAGTTCATTATAAGAATTAAAATAACATTGATTTTATATTTTTTAACTAAAAATCAGCTCTCAAATTGAACATTCCCATTAACTCCAGCAACATGTGAAGAGGGAATTCCAGGCTGATCAGTGACCTCTATGGGTTCACTTTTCTCAGGGCACAAAATCCTTTTTCTGCCACACTTTGTTTCTTAGAGTATTTTTCTGGAGGTGACCAATGCAGCTTCAGTTATTTTTTATCTGTGAGGGTGCTGATCCTTGCCTAATTTTTTTTCTGGTCAGATAAACTGCCTTCCAGACTGGGAGCTGAACTGTAGCTATTCTGTTCAGCATAAGGGCACTGAAGAGTCACTATTTTTCATCCATGAGAAAAAAAAAAAGGAAAACAAAATCAAAAACCACATAAAAATTTAGTCATAGTTCTTCTTATAAAGGCATTGTCTAGGAAGTATTTTGTCTTTCAAAAGAGAACTTATTTTTCACTAATACATAATTAAACCCATGTAATTACAGAATCACAGAATGGGTATGGTTGGAAGGGGCCAGTGGGATCATATGGTCCAATTTTCCTGCTCAGGCAGGATCATCTGAGAGCACTTTGTGCAGGATTTTGTCCAGACCATTCTTGAGTATCTCCAGTGAGGGAGACTCCACAGCCTCTCTGGGCAATCTGTTCCAGGGCTCAGTCACTCACACAGTAAAGAAGTTCTTCCTCATATTCAGGTGGAACTTCCTGTGCATCAATTTCTGCCCCTTGTCTCTTGTCCTGTTACTGGGGACCATTGAGAGCAGCCTGGAAACGTCCTCTGACACCCTGAGTTCAGATACTGATAGACATTGATGAGGTCCCCTCTCAACCATCTCCTTTTGAGGCTGAGCAGGCCCAACTCTCTGTAACTCTGCATAAGTCCCCTGTCTAATTTAAGAGTACTTTGTGCCCAGTACCAAGGTATGCAAAGTATGGCCACACTCCAGTATCTCCTCTGCAGAGAGCTAGATACTCCATTGGCTGGTCAGGCAATCCTTGAGTGAAGGCTGGGTCATAACAAGTGTTCACACAAGGAGCTGTAAGGCCTCCTGATACAAGCAGCTGAACAAGGAATGCAGAATTAGGATTGTGGACAAGTCTGAATTTTCTCACATGTTTAAATCTGATTTTTTGATCAGGTTCTTGACCTTTTCTCCTCAAGTGCCCATTTGTAACAGATAATCACTGCTTTCTCATCTTTGATATTACTGGGTGACAAAACACATCACAAAGTTGACTGCATATGTTTTCTGATTGAAGTTAATATCAATACAGAAGTTGAACTTGGCTCAGCATGTGTTCTGCTTTCACACATAATTTTTTAAGTGTAGCCATGGCTGGAAATATAAATAACATTTTTAAAAGCCATGTGAAAATGAGCTCAAGAATGTAGTATGATTCACATGCTTAGTAGACTCTGTAGTGCTGTCAATCTATTGCTATGATTGATTGCTATGATTTTCTATGGAAAACACATTGTAAGATTTTAAGTGAATTCTTGTATTCCAAATATATTTTCCAAATTTATCAGAACACAAAGATCTCATTGAATTTCCAGTGCCATCTACAGAATAGCCAAGAGAGACATTCTAAACTTACTCTTCTCTTTCTACAGGCTGCTTTTCTGGAGACAGTGATCACTTTTTGGCAATTCATCAGCGAAAGAGTGGAAAACCTGTGTTTATTTATCACCATGTGGAGAGTGTGGAGAAAAGTCTGGATACAGACAGCTATAAGGATTCCAAACAAAATTTCCATTCTTCTTCCCACACCAAAATGAGCAAGTTGCACCCTGCAATAATTCTTAAATCAGCTTTCCCCAGGTCTGTTTATGACCCATCCCTCAATCTCTTAGCAATGACTGGTCAAGATCTGGAAGTAGAGAATCTTCCCATTCCTACAAGAAATGTGATTATTGTGGTAAGTGACTTTTTCTGGGTTCTGGAGGGGTTTTTTTGTGAATAAATATGCCTACAGATAAATATAGATAGATTGTAATTTTGGGTAGCCTGACTGATCATCTGAATCTAAATAATGACTACTTGTTTTGAATTTCTTCACTTTGGTGGAATTTGCAGTCATATAATCACCCTGACTAACAAATGAACTGGTGAACCAGTGCAGAATATAGCCTCTCTGTAGGTAAAGACCTTACCTTTGCCTCAAATGCTGTTGATCCTCTTGTCTTGACTGATGTTTGCACAGTTTTTACTGGATGAGCTTTAAACTTATTCTGCATGAGTCACAAGAAAATATACTTCAGGGAACTATACTACAGAGCCAGTGAGATTTTAAGAGGGTGGCATATAGGTTTCAATCACTTCTGTTCCTCTGGTAAATCCACCATTATGTTTACTTCTGATTAAAAAAAGATGTGTTTCTTGCAAAGAATAAGAACTTTGTTGGTGTAAGCTATATGCTCTTCTTCTGGGACATATGGACTGGGGACCCTCCACTTTCAGTGAAGTCTGTGTGTAACCTTTTCTATTCTGAATATTGGTGATGGCAGTGCTCCCTCCTGCAGTGAAGGGCATGTCAATTTAACCATGTACTAATGCTGCCCTGCTGCATCCTCACCCTTTGTGCCAGTGGAGCAGCCTACTGTCAGGAGAGCTGTCCTTGGTGGGGTGCATGGTACAATCCGTGCACAGACACTTCTTTCCTCAGCCTTGTGTGTAGACAGCTCTCCTTGATACCTGGAGGGAAAAAGAACCACTTAAAACGGCTTCTGCACTCGTTAGAGTGAACTAATAAAGATTAAAGTGAAAGCTGTAAATTGCTTGTTTCAGAGGAAAATGAGAGATTAAGAGATAATGGCCTTTACAGACAAGGAAAAAAGAATATAGAACACTAGAGCATGTTGGCACACTAAGTGTTTCAGAATCCCATATGAGTTCCCTGTAGGGTACTCTAGAGATCTGCCCTCATGAATTCACCAAATCAAATAGAGTAGTGACAATGAAAAGAATAATCAGGGTAAAAAAATAGAAGGTAATAATTTCATTTGTCCATTATTAAAGTTTTAACAGTTAAAAAGTACTGTCAGGGAACTAGACTCAAAAAGCTGTGCTATGGACTTGTTGCATCCCATATGAACAAGACCTCATCAGAGTTTAGATAGCTAACATTGTTAGTGAACAATATTCAGCTATGTGGAAGTGTTCATATCAGAGCAAAATAAGGTACTGTCCATCTTGCTTTACTGGGGACAGGCCAACTGCAGAGTCCCAGCATTGAATGGTATTGATCAAAGGAAGGAGGTGCCAAGCAAGCTGGATATATCTATGCCTCAAAGCTAGCCTTAGCCAGCAGGGCAGACTCCATAGTGAAGGTACCTGCTCTGCTCTTTTCAGTGCAAGCATTATTTCACTTCATTCAAGGTGAAACCTTTCTATTAGTGCAAAGAACTCAGAATAGGTAGGCATGGCTCTCCTTTGTTTCCATTAAATTACGCTCTTACCTATGAACTGTTATTTTAGTAGGGTATTGCACAGTTTTGAGACACGTGGTCCTCAACTAGTAATGGAAGAATCCTGCAAAATATACTGGGGCTACCCTGATTTTAGCTGACTGGCTCTGTGGCTGCATTAAAAGCTAAATGAGGCAGATTTTCAATTGTCAGGCAAATTCACATTAAAAAAAAAGGTCCATTAAATCTATATTAAGTTCTCATTAAGTGACTTCGGTCTGAGGCTTTGCTACTGCATTTCTAGGATGGAGCTGCTGCTCTGAAGCCTTCTGTTCTGGCTGAGGACCATATGTGCTTTAAGGGGAGGTATAATAGCGTGAGCTAATCATGACATGAAAGCTGTTTATTGCTTTGGTTCTTCAGCTCTCTCTGGATGTGCTGAACAACAGTGGTTTCGGTTTGTTTCTAATGTCATCCTTTGAGGAAAAGCCTTTGGGGAAGTGTATGTTTGAAGCCAAAGTGCTGTGAGTCAGACAATGCATTGGACTAATCCCACCATCAGAAATTTTGAAGATGCCTCCTTTAAATGGGCAGCTGTCCCACAACAGGGTGGTTGCCATCATCCAAGCACAGCTCTGCTCATTCCAGGTTTCTGTATTTCAACATTCTGTTTCTCCCTCTTGAATGTCACCTGAAGTAGATTGTAGTGTTGATGTAATTACCAAGGGAATCTGGTTTGGTTTGAATTGCAGGTGTATCGCTCCCTCTTTGTTTTGAATTAGCACTCATTGCCTGTTGCTGCTTTCTGGTTTTTAATATATAGGGAAAGCATCAACGTTTGTTATTTTGCCCTGGCTGACCCTTTTTGTTCCAGCCTTTAGCGATGTTGTTGGTTGTTCAACTTGGAAGGGTAGTTGCTACTGTTAATGCTTGCTGTAATCCAGTTACATGACTGGTGTACATCGTGATTTAATATGAAAGCCAGCAACTTTTTTTCTTTTTTTTTTAATAAATCAATGCTTAGTTGGCTCTGCAGAGGAGAGGAAACTGAATTCAAGCTAATTTCAGTGACTCAAAGTCCATTTTCTTCATGATCAAGGTAGACAGGTAGGGTGAGTGGATGCCTAATGCAGAGCTATTACAAGGTTATATTTTGTGCTAAGGACTAAACCATCTGACAAGGAAAATGTTGCCAATGCACAGCAGAGTGCTATGAAGCCAAAAATTCTGCAGGTATTGTGTCAAAAAGTGATGTTTTGTGACTCTAACAGTAAAGAACAAGTTAAGAAGTAATTTTACTGAAACTGAAGATATTGCAGTCCTTGTTTGCCTAAGTGAGGAAGAGAAGGTATTTATTTTCTGGGAGGGAGTTTTATATAATTAAAGGCAATCACATTACCTGATATTAAGTTCCTGTTGTTTGTTTTCATGCTTGTATGTGTTCAGTTCACCTTGTTTTTTGAAGGAAGTGAAGACAATTTAGAGGTCTTAGAAGCATTTTGACTGTTCTATAAATGCCTTAGTGCTTACCCATATGTTCTGTTTAGCTGTCTCTCTAGATGATGTGAGACCAACTCATCTGAAAATTGCTTGGATAACATACAGAGTTACATAATTTTTTTTATAATACCCAAATTTTCCATTTTTAAGCTTTTATTTTGTATCTCAGAAACCATATGCTCATTGAAGGTAGTAGAGAATTAGTGCAATGAACAAGTTCTCAAAATGTTTATTTGTGTTTATTCCAAGTCTTTCCAATACTGAATGTGAGAACCGCCAAGGTCAAGACAGTACGGAAAGTGGGAGTAGAATGTGGATAATCATTTATGATAGAAATTATCATCTAACATACTTATTAAAAAAACAGAGCACATACAAACATCTATGGAGTTAGGGCTGAACTTGAGAGAAAAACAGAAGGACTTGTAGTAAAGGTTACAGCTCTGACTAGGTCTAAATTATCACCTCATGGATATGCTAAAGCATTATCCCTTGTAACCTGATGTAGTTTGGTCTGTCCAAAGCCTCTCTCAGGCACACACATGTATTGGACCAAGATTGGACCAAGCTACTCTGATGCTTTTTGCACTTGCATCCTGTGAAGTGTTTCAGAAATGTAAAGGTAATAAACTTACTCAATATATCGAAATTTTCCCTTCCACATCTCACTCTTACTCTACACCTTCTTATATAAACAAGAAATCTCTTTCTTTTTCTGTTGCTTGGAAATGCTACAGCACTGTACTGTGGCCTAAAATTCAGCTCATCTCTTAATTTTTGTTTGATTTACGTGAGCGTTACTGAACTGAATTGATTTAATTAGTTTCTGTCAGCTAATGCCAATGGGACATATGATTCACAGACAGCCACACAGAGCTTCTCTTTGCCTTTTCCATGGCATTTTGTGTAGGGCTGTGTAAGGCTGAATGCCTCAGAGCTATAGCTTTCCCATACCATCACATCTATTTTGTCTCCAATATTTGAACTATTTCAACCATGCCAGAGAGCACAAGGAAGAACTTCAGGTGCTAGTACTTTGAGAGAAGATTCAGTGGAAGAATAAAGCACAACAGCATATGTATCTATAAGTAGATATTCCTGTGGGAACCAGGTATTCAAACTGGTAATCTATTAAGATATCTAGCATGTTTCTAAACACTTTCTGGATTACTAGGGAGTTAATATAGGTCAGAGACCATATCCAGTAGGCAGACTGTATGTGATCATCCTGACTCGGAGATTAGTACTGACATGGACCATTTCCACATCAGTTTTCTCACTGCCAGAGAACAGTAGCAGATGTATTTAATCTACTAGTATAATACAGCTTTGATATCTGCTTCGGGGTGAGTTCCCTAATTCCAAATGGCTGTAGTGACAAGATTTATATTGATGATAATGGGTGCTTAGGCACCAACTGCACACTGACTACCTATTTATATATACTCATACACACACGCAGACATGTACATTTAGTGACATCTTAATCTGGAGCTGATCCCAGCTTAAACAACACATTTTATGTGAAAATAATGTGGAAATCCTTTCCAAATCTAGGCACAGTTCAAGTAGGTGGGCTTCTTCTGGGTGGGTTTGGGTAGCTGAAAGCCATGTGTCTGTGAAACCACAGCAGAACTGCTTTTGCACTTATGTCAGATTCATCCCACGGGTACTGCTGTATTCTCTTATATAACTTTCCTCATACTACATACTCAAAAAATATGCATCTTTTGCTCACTTGCTGACATGGCCTTAGATATATACATTTATTTCTCCTTTAATTCCCCATATTCTGATGGGTCAGGTTTAATTACCAGTGTCAAAGCCCAGAATTTGTTTGTTCCTAAATTTTATTTCATCTTTCCACACCTCTTTTCTGATGGAAATATCTGTTTTTCTAATTCTTTGTACTCTTACAAAGCTGTGGCATCCATGTGAAATGTCATCTCTAAGTTCCTCCTCAGGAGCACACAGGACACCCACTTTCTTCTTCCTTGAAAAGACCAGCAAAACAATGGGAACCAGACTACTGTATACCCTTTCTTCTGAGCATTGCAATTCTCTCCACTGACTGGTTTTGCTGGGGGGCTGTAAGAAGAACTCTATGAAAATATTCTGATAAAAAAGTGGGGAATCCAATGCTTTTGGTTATTTTCAGTCCAAAGAATGTTTTCCCTGTACCTGCATCTTTTGTGAAGACATTTAATGTAGATTTCCTTTCATGAACATAGAGCACTTTTTATGGAATTTATGTTTTAGTTTTCTTTAAATGAAAAATGGATGTTTCTTCTCACTGGCAATTTGGTAATACAAGATGCCTTTTTTTTCGAGGCTAAGTCACTGAGTTTTACTGAATGAGAGTAGTATAGAGAGAGCCCTCAGAGTCAGCACCAAGTTGTGTGTGATCTTTCTGTATGCCAGAAGGTAAATGACCTTCTGAGAATCCCAAGACAAGAAGATGCTCTGATAATGATTTTTCACTTATAGCCTTTTTCACTTTTCCCCCAGCTGTCCACTTGCCTGACTGTTTATCCAGAATCTCTTATTACTGTTTTTCCTGGTGCTGAATACCCTGCCTTGACATAAGATGAAGTCCCTTCCTTTCTTCAGTTCTCTTTGTTAGGAACTCTGCTATCTCTCAAATACTGTGTCAGCCTCTGCTGGCTCAGCATCCACCCAGTTAAGTGACCCAGTAAGGCCATGCTGAACAATCACTAAAGGCATCTGGAAATGTTACAGTCTCAGTCTGATAAATATGCATAGAAGTCTGTGAGAAATGGTGATAGCTAGGCATGATCCATTAGACAGAAATTTAGGATTACTTTTAGGACCACAGACTAAAAGTAATTTTCTTTGGGACCTAGAGAAGGGAAGAGGATTGAGGATGTTCTTACAAAAGAAGAGGCACAGTTTCTGAAGCAAAGGATTTGATGCTCATGCACTGTCTGCCTTGCATCATGTGTTGCATGATATGTTATACTATGGTCAATTTGAAAGTTATTCAAAATGGTAGGTTTATCATCCCATTACATCCTGTGCAGTAATGCCCTAAGTTTTGCTAGATAATTGTAGACGTATGTATACGTGGTTCTATTTCTAGATGTAATTATGCTATATTACAATAATAGAAGTGTCAAAAGAGCTGCTTTTTGAATACTGTGCCTGACCCTGGGGTCTCAGCCTTGAGTCTGGCAAATTCTGACTCCAAAAAATCCATTTACCTCCTGCTGTATGGAAAGACCATACACAGTTTGGTGCTGCGACTCAGGGCTCTTTGCATCCTGCTGCTCCTGGCTGGTAAGAGTACCCTAAGCTCAGTTCCTCTGCAGACTTTAACAAAGAGACGGTCAAAATACTTTTGAAAGTATATTAAGGTAAAACAATGGGTTAAAAATAAGGCAAAATAATATGAGTGAGGAGAACAAGTAGTCCATAAATGACAGGTCAAACAGTGCTGGGGCAAACAGCCAAGCTATCTATGAAATATAATGAAAAGTCACATGTTTTGTCACTGAATGTTTGTTATTCCTGGCCTAAGAGAGGGGGATTAGCACTAGCCAAGGCCAAGGAGGTATAAATAGAGAATCATGTCTCTGCAGTGACTTTTCAAAGGAACTTTCTGAGGAGTAAGTTCTTAGAATCTAGTGAGGTATCAACGGTATCCATCTCCATTTCCAGGTCATGTATTTGTGCAATGCTTGGAATAGCAGAGGACAAGTGCCATGCTGCTAGTGAAATTTTAAGATCTTATTATAATTACAGTGCTGAATTGTTAACAAGCTTTAAATGTTAGTCACACATTTCAAGAGTGGGCAGTATCAGTCAATACACTTAGTGTGATTGTTCTAATCACTGCTTTTACACTTTACATTGTGACCCCAAATATCAGGTTTTTGCAGTATTTGGCTTCTAGACTCCAGTCCACCTCCTAGTTAGATTGATGCTTGCCATTACTCCTTAAGTTATTATACTTGACATAACGTATCTGCAGCAAGCCCTGCAAATAGACCTAGTAGCCTGCAGCTCTGTCATTCTGGATTTTGTTTGCACAAAGAAATCTAGAGAGTCTGCATTAGTTGGCCTCATTTGCTTTATGCTTCCTTCTGTGCACTTCAGCAGGGATAATTGCATACTGAACCATTAGCATGGTATTGTGTTTGCTGTCAGTCTTTGTGGAAAACAGGAATGATTGCATTAGGTTGTAACATGCACTAAAACCTCCTTAAGGCACCTTTTTGTCATCTGATTTGCAAAAATGTTTAAAGAATGTTAGTGGGATATTCAGCAACCTAGTGTTTTGATTTATTATCTTACTGCTGGCAACTTTGGGGGTGCTTTTGTAACATTCAGTGGAATGTTACACTTGCACAAAAGCTGGTCATATCTTTCATAAATTGTCCATATGCTCTTTAGTCACAGCGTTCCTTTTCCTGCATTTTTAGTGAAGATGTTTCTTAAAGTAATTTAATTTTCTTCATAAGCTGCGCTGTTTAAATGAAAACAGGATCTCAGGAGCAGGCATGTTATATGTTTTTAAGCCAAAGCTTAAAGTTTCATTGACAGTTAGCCTTGTGCAGTTTATCTCTAAAGGAGGTGTCAGCTGTTCCATATTTATTTCAACTGTGTATTCATGTTACTGGCCAATCCCAGCTATAAATTAAATACTTGTGTGTAGCAGAACAGAATCTGCTTATGTTCTTCCATTCTTCAAATATGTGAGGTTTTTCCTTTAGGAAAATCTTTATTAACTGATAATTTTAAAATTTTTTTAGCATTTCCGTAAAATTAAATTCAGATACAGTTGCAGCCAAATCAAAGATCTTCACTGTTGCTTAAGCTGTATACCAAGTGTGGGAGACCTGGCTCAAAGCCTTGCTCTAAAGGAGGTAAGGGAGAAAACTGAATTTGAGATTTTTCTCATTTCACATGATCTAGTTGCTGAGCTAAGGGGTAGAGAGCACCACCCATTTCATACTTTCAGAGGAAATGATTTGTTTGACCCAAATCACACTGTTTCACCTAACTGGAATTTCAGAGAAGTGTTGTTCTTGGGCTGATCCAGTACAAATGTCTTGTTTGTGTTTTTATTTGGTCTCCAAAAGAGGGAATCCCCCTTCCCCTAAACAAACAACAAAGCCCCTTGAGACCACCCCCCCTTGTTTCTTACATTGCCCCATTTATTCCTCTGATGGAAAAAAGCTTCTATACTATTTCTATGCCATGCTGTACTGAATTCCAGAAGAAAGGATACAGAGATTTAGACAATAGTGGGAAGTCTTTGGCTTTTTTATGACAGTGTCCAGACTACAGTTTGTGTGTTTCACCATTTGGGTTCAGAGGACTCCTCACTGGTTGGAATTGCACTGACTTCATTACCTACAACAGTACAGACAGGTTTGTATTTCAGAAGTTCAGGAGGTTGCTCTACCTCTATGAATGTTCTTTTTTTCTCTTACAGGTGAGTGGAAACCTATTACTGCCTAAATTTGACTAAGGAAAGGGAAGGTGTCCTGGCATGCATAGTTACAGGTGGCATCACTAGAATCACACATGCTTTATATTCAAAGTCATAAATAAGCTATTGGCCCTATTGGGATGAGACTCACCAATAGAAAATCAGTGACTACTTCCCACAGTGAATCTATACACTGTGTCAATAATGTTCAGGAATAAAGAATCCAGAAGCACTTCCTAAAAATTCTTTTAGCACCCTCAGAGAACTATCTTTGTGAAAACCCAAGTCCCCTACAGTTAAAAAGCACATTTAACATATGAAAGGCAGATAAAGGGCACTCAGATAAAAGACAGCAAGACAGCCTGTGTTTTCTTATCAGTCAATGTTTCGTTGGATCTGGCAGTTCAGCCTCTGGAATAATCCTTCTGGTTCTTCACTTCTGACTGTTGTTAGGAAAAGTGACAGTTCTACAAAGTCCCTTAATAGATGGTTCGTAATGTGTTTTTGTGTGCAACCCCTTAAATATTAAGCCTTCTAAAAACTGCTTTTGAAAAAAACCACAAATTCATTAGTTTTCTATCATCATGACATTAATATGTTATATCTTAAAACACAGTTTTAAATTTTTGAATAAGCCAAACAGTATTTGAATCAGCCAAACAACATTTTGGAGCAGAAGATTATCTGAATTTACTTTTTAAAATGTTTCCTAGGTCTAGCACTACTGCACTTTGGCATCTGTTTTGCAAAGAATAAATATTGGATTCTGAAATTAAATGCACAGGCTCAGATGATACTGGGGTTTAAATGTGATAGAAAAGCTCTCAGGTGAATGATGTTTTTTCAGTAACCTCAATACCAAACTGATTCATGGAAAGGGAAATAGTCCAGGGAAGTAAGCAGAGAGGTACAAATTCTTTGTCTCTTTTTTCTTGTTGCTGAAAGCATTTAACTGGTGTTTCACTGTCCTTCCTTTGAAGGTCAGCTATGACTGACAATTTGTAATGGACCTTAATTCTTACTTGTCTCTGCACCACAGTAAACTGGTGGAAAATATTTTTAGTGGATACAGCACTTTAAATTGAGTATGGAGTAAATGCATCATGAAGAGCATTGTGAGTATATATCAAGACTGCTAAAATAATAGTGTTTAATAGTGTAAAAAGGTGAGTGACTGCAAATGTTACATTAATGTTTATTTAAACATGAATTGCAACATATTTACATTTCAACCTTTTTTAGCTATTGGAGAATAATAATGGAACATTGCTTTGTACAAATTTGGCTGAGATCAAGTGTTCTCTTTGGGAATAGTCATTGTTAATAAAGTGTAGCATAGAAATTGATGACAATGCAAATGAAAATATTTACATTTAAAATAAACTAAATTTATACAATGGCACTGATTGAATTGAATTTCATTTTTTTGCCCATTTTTCTGCTGGTAGTTTCAGGATAAGAGTTATCTTTCTGCTGGTACTAATCATTCTAGTAATCTTGTTTTCTTTTTGAAAACACACTTCTTTTATGGTCCTGTGGTGTTCTGGCAACACTTACAGCTTTCTGCTTTGTTTAGCCAAATTGTTGTTGATATGCTTTCTTCATGCAACACATGGTATGTTGTCTAATTAAGAACACAGCTCTGGAGGCCACTCTTTACAAATGTATATAATATTTCAATTTCATGTAGAAAAGTAATTTCATGTTATAACAGGTTATTTTCAGGTACTGTAACACATAGTCATAGTGGTGCAGTCTCCTGAGATGTCAGGTCTTTAAAACAAATGTTTTAGGTGAGTGGAAGAATAACCTTAAATACTGCCCTCTTAGAGCCTTTGTATTCTTTACACAAAGTAAAGCTGAAACAGTGTAGAAATTACATTCCTTGTTTTAAGCTGCTGATGAAAAATAAGCAGACATTGTCCCCAAAACCTTTCTCACAGACTTTCTCTGAAATGGTGTAACAGGATGCTGTGGCTCTACCTAATTAGCTACAATAAAAGTGTGTACAGGCAATAGAAATTAACTTGAAAATTAAAAATACTTCCTAAAAAGACCTCTCCCCTTTGTCCCTTGGCTACTCTGACATATGCTTAATTTTAAGGGTATCTGGACTGACCCTGGTAGAATCCTTGTTAACAGAGGACTGTGGTGGGAGAAGGGAAGGTGGGTAATAGCTGTAAGAACATTCCTTTGGCATGCTGTATAAATTTGTGGGTGGGCTCAAATGACTGGAGTTGGGCAAAGAGGGAAAGATAAACTGAATGTGTAAAAGACGACACAAATAATGAAGTAGCAAGAAATCTCTAGAATGCTGATAAATATATTAATAAAAAAATAAACAAAATAAGACAGCAGAGACTCCTCTATAAGTAGGTAATAGGGCAGTAATTGAATAGATAGATATATGATTTGAAATCCACAGACTAAATACAAAATCTGATTGTGGCTTTAATTTTTAAATATACTTTGTAAGAATGTGCCTGAAAATGGATATCAACTTTAATGAAATAACTGTAATGTGAGGCTTTTGGTAACTAATGAATTAGGAAACCATATGGATGCATTAAGCAGAATAATTAATGTACCATACACAAAAGTAGGATATCTATAAATCATTTATGAGGTCCTCTCCATCAGTTCTTTGCTCTTTGAGTCTTAACTGAAATCCAGGGTAGCTGGCTATTAGAAAAACTAGATTTTCTAGTGAGATAACCGACAATTTTGATTAAAGCATTAATTAATTTTAGGAGGCTGAGGGCCTGATCCATTAAAAATACTTGAAGAACAGTGCTACTTTAGTCATGTTTGGGGTTTTTTTTTCTATTTAAATTATTCTCTTCCTCTGGTCAATGAAAGTTGTGTTCTATTTTAACTTGCTCAGCAAGCATGATGGATTACTAATGTGTTTATAGAATTAACTATTGAATTGCCCAGACAGTTCTAAGTGCTTCAAATGGCTGTATGGTACAGTTACAAAAATAAGGTGGTCTATTCCTTACTGTAACTGTCAGTGAGCCTGTTTCCTCTTTCAGAGGCAGAGATTCCAAGGACCTTTTTTAGGCAATTCATTCTATGCCCAGTCCTTCATGTCAGTGGGAACAAGAGAACACTGAAGAGAATACCTTCTTGTGTTTTTTCCCACTTCTCTTGTATTTAAACATAATAATTTAAACTCTCATTTTATAATCTTTAATAGTGATCTGATTTCATTACTAAGATGGCCAAAATAAATGTTTTACATCACTCTTAAAAAATGAGAGCATTTTATAAATGCTGAAATTAATGTGATACTTGGACTATCAGTTTATTCTGCCAAAGAGATATGCCTATGGCAAAATGGTCAGGGTTGTTTTAATAAAATACTTAAGAAAAAAATTTAAACAAAAAATGGATTTACACTATTGGTTCTAAAAATATACAAGATTCTGTCTGACAAGTATATTATTTAGTTTGCATAGTACATCTTTGTTATGGTGATAATATCCTAAGAAAAAGTAGAGATAGGCAATTTATTTTCAAGTGCCAGATTTATTTCTGTTTGGGTAGGTTCTGTTATAATTAGGATGTTTTTATATTCAATTTTTCATTATTCAAAGTAAGGGACTAAAGAATGTTGCAGATAATTAAAAAACCTCTTATAATATAATGTAAAACTGTGATAGAACATATTAAGACCATCATAGAATCACAAAATTAACTATGTTGGAAAAGACCTCTGAGATCAAGTCCAACCTATGACATAACACAACCTTGTCCACCAGACCATGGCACCAGACCACAGCTACATCCAGTCTTTCATTAAACACCTGCAGGAATGATGATTCCACCACCTCCCTGGGCAGCACATTCCAATGCCCAGTCACCCTTTCCGTGAAGAATTTTTTCCTAATGTCCAGCCTAAATTTGCCCTGGTACAGCTTAAGACTGTCCTCTTGTCCTGTTGCTGGTTTCCTGGTTGAAGAGACTGACCCCCACATGGCTACAGGCTCCTTTCAGGTGGGTGTAGAGAGTGAACACATGAAGTAGATGTACTGGGCACAGAGTTAGCTCACATCTCTCAGGCCTTGCTATCTAAGGCATAGCAAAAGTGTGCAGAGCTGGCCATCCCTAACAAAAAAAAATCCATTAGAGTTCCAGTGCTGGGGAATGTATTGCAGAGCTTGAGGAGTATCAATATCAATACTGAGTTATGGTATCCTTCTGGCTCTGGGCTACTAATGCCTAAGACCACCTTTGTTGTCTCCATATTCACGTGCCATTAAACTGATGACCAAGGACGACTTGAACACTGATAGTATTTCCAGGCCAGTGAGTGTATTTCTAGGCCAGATTTGAATTTCCCAACTGCCACAGTCAAGCCCTTTCTCTGGTTCTCATCTAATTGATCTTCTTCTTCTGCTATAGTACCTGTTTATTTGGCTGGCCAGCCAAACATTGTTCAGTGTTTCTCAATGCTTTCTCTTGGCCCACATAAAATCCACTTTTGCTTTCTACCATTATCTTTCAGTGGGTTGTAAAACAGCCTTAGCATAAAGCTGTAGAATGTTCCAGGGGCTAGTCAGAATTTCCTTGCATGCCTTGTTTGACTCATTGGCTGTTGGTTGTCCAGTGCTCTGTTATGAGCACAGCCCTATAAATTCTTTTCTTTATAGGTAAAAGACTTTAAACAAAAAATCCAGTGCTTTTGGCAAACTGCATATTCATATTTCCTTATCAATCACTGAAGAAATTAAATGCTTCAGAAAGACATATCTGATGTTTAAAAGGACTGTTCAATCAATGTGGCCTTATTAATGTTTTCTGTGTTGCCAGTCCCAGTGATCCTAGCCTTTGTCAAGCAAAGTTTGGCAAATGCTGGTGGCTTTTCTCTGTCATAATGCTGTTACAACGCTCACCAGACAGTGGCCTTCTGCGGTTGATCTTTGCTCTTTTGGCCGTGTTGCTACTATTGTAGTTTCTTCAGTTGTAATAGAAAGGAATTTACTATAATACAAAGATGATACACCAAATACATAGAAATTTATTTTCTCGGCTTGTCTACTTTAATATAGATACTACATCTTTCCTAAATCTTATTCTGCCTGGAGGCTGACTCTACTATTTGCTTTCTTTTTCTTGCCCTTTTCTTTAATTGTGGATTTCTTTCAGAATTACTTTGAGGGTGATGCAATACAAAAATACCTTCACTTTCATATCACATCAACTGTGAAACAGCTCTCTAACAGCTCATTAGTAATGGAGTGGATCACACAATCCTTATAGCAATTGAGCAGTATGGGCTGCTGATCAAGAATCACTGAAATGAATGAAGTCTTCTGAGTCAAAAAACTCAAGGCAGAGGTTGAAAATTACTTCCCTTTTTAGAAAATTTTGAGGTAAAAAAAAAATTCACTAGGATAAAATGAAACTATTTAAACCCATTAACTGGGAGATACTGAGGAAATGAAAGTCATGTATCACAAAAAAACCCAAAGCTCAAGGCTACAATGGGTGCTCAGGTTCCAGCACATCTTTTGTCACATCCTGGTAGGAGCTGAGAGTCACAGGGAAATTAATTAAATCATCCAAGTCAGCTTATTTGGTGTCTTTTGTTTACATTGTAGGATAGAGATGAGATAGGCTTATGGAGGGGGTATTTTCAGGGCATTTGAGATTGGTCTTGCCTTCAATATATGGGAGTTGCAAGGCCAGGTCTCTTTTAGACACTGAAATGTTTTGCTCTTCTTTCCAGATTAGATTTTATTTAATTAGTTCAACTGAGTGGAATCTGTAGTGTTGTTGGAAAAAGATTTGTCTGGAAGTCTAGTCATTCAATTTATCTTGTGGCATAAGAGGACAAAGCAATAACTCTTCATCCTGAAGCATATACAGATCAGGGGCCTGAGCTGGGGTCTCCCACATGCAATATAAAGATCAACCATGTATCTGTTGCTTTATTCTGAAGTAAATCCATCTTCTTGAGGTCTTCAGTATGTTGTCCTGTAGTGACATTATCAGCAATATATTATTTCTCAGCAGTATAAAAATCTGACAAGAAATTCTGGGGACAGGAACAGGAGAAGGAAGCTATTCTTAGCTGTTCTTTTGCTAACAGGCTATGCAAAATCAGGAGGCAGCGTATCAGCACGAGTCTCAACATAGATTATTCTGATAAGTTTATACTGAGTTGCTCATACAAGATATAGATAGTAAGGAGTTTCAGCACCCTTGCTAGAGAAAAAATAATTAAGGAAACACTATAAAATAAAAATTCAGACACGTGTTTTTGTATAGAGAGGCAAGACCACATGCAGTCCATGAAGTGGAAAGGCAGAAGTTGTTTTTCAGTGGAAGTGTCAGACAAATTACATAAACAGAAAGGAATAAATAAAACTTCACTTTCTGAATTTTGTACACTCTGTTATTTTCTGTCTTTTAAAAATTGAATGTATATTCAGGAGTCATTTAGTTAAAATCATTGTCAACTAGACAATCATTTCAGCCAAACTTACATTATATTACTTCTGCATTGTTCGTTCTTTCCTGAATGATATTTTCTACTGGGACTTACAACTTAATAACACTGATGTGAAATGATGTGAAACTTATGAGAATAAGAATCCTAACTTCTTGAAACTGCTTTGTGTTGCCCAGCATAAAATGTACTTTTCTCCAGTTAATCAGGCATGTAATGTATTCAAAAGCAATGGTTCAGAACATTGATGCATTTTTCATACATCCTATTTTTATTTCATTCTTTTCTGTTTTAGCCAAGTGTTTGGTTTTTCTCATGCAGTATTCTCTACCCCTTTTACCCTTCTCTTTCATTCCTGTAATAAGTTTGCTGGAGTTCTTGTCTCCAAGCTATCTAGTCTGTAGTGCCTACTTATAACATTTGTCTCACAATCCATTCAACTAGTCCCCAATGATTCTGTTCCTTCATCTACTCTCTCTCTCACTGCTATGTGCAAATCATATCCTTTCCTCAGCAAACACTTTTATTTTTATTGTCTTCTTTTTTTTTTAACATGTATTAGAGCAAATATCTAATCTTATCAAAAATCTTACATAATAGATTCAGACTTGGAAAAATGCTTTAAATAATACATTTTCCTTGGTCATGCCCCCATGTAGCCATTGGAAGTTTAGCTCTTCTTTCCTCCTTGGAATGCCTTACTAGTCTTCTACACATTTCTGCCTCTGAACTCGTCCCTTTTTCTCACACATTCTCATACTCTACTCTTTTACCTTCTGTAAGTGTGGCCTCTTTCCTCAGGCTATTACTGGGGTCTTGGCTTGCCTTTGCTTTTTAAGCACCTTCTACTTCTGTCTTTTCACTTTTGTTTTTCAGTCCTTCCTTTAGTCTTGTAGTCTCAAACCACTTTACTGTTTGGGGTTTTTTTTCTCTCCATTTTTACATATTTTTAGCCCATACTTCTCTCTCTTCTCTTAATAATATATGTCAAAAAACTATTTTAAAAACCTATTTTAATTAATTCTACCAAAACATACTCTTTGTTTAAAAAAAAACACCCTTTCAACACATTTCCTCCTAAATTTATCCTAAACCAATACAGTTCCCTTGATAGTTTTCCCCTTTATCATGAATGCTACTTTTTGCCCAGAGTTTTCTGTTACCAGATCTCTGGAAATGCTGTTGATACTGGAAATTTTCTTGAGCTGTAATGTCCATTTTCTCACCCCATACTAAGACAGTATGGCAGGTGTTCTCAACTCTGATTTTAATTAGGTTTTTTTGGTCAGGTCGTGTTTTGGTTTTCTTTTGGGTTGTTTGTTTGTGGTTTTGTACTTGAGTTTTTTGGGGTTTTTTTATTTATCTTGTTCATGGCAAATAACTACTTTGGTTCACTGTGAGTGCATCTGTTTTCTTATTTGCTTGTGTTAAGCTGGAATAAAACATTTAGAGAGTATTCCTGCTTTTGGTATAGGGTTGCTTTGCTTTTCCAGTGTTGCATGGAATTCTGGATTCCAGTTTCTGTAGGGATTATTGTGGAGCACTTACACCCAAGTACTTACAGACCTGGAATTAAATTATGGTATAACTGGTTTCTGAAAAATCCTATTTAAACTCATGACCAAAATATACTTTGAAGTCCAAGATTAAATTTTGCTGGTCTTAAGAAAATGTTACAGAAAAAAATATATTTTCACTTTGAAAGGGATAATGTTTGACACATTAATTGTGACTAACCAAAGCTAAACTGATGTTTGCTCAAAGACAATAAAAAAGCTATCTCAGCTAAACAAAATATTAATTTAAGATTAATTTGTTTTAAGGTATACATGTCAAAGGTCACTTACCAACATAAAAGTATGCAGTATTTCTTAAGTGTAGGCATTGGATAGGTCGAATTTGTACTCCATAGAGTTTTGGAGGAAAAAATGTCTAGTGAAAATACATCAAGTAACAATATTGTCCACCAGATGTCCCTGTACTCATAGGTGGTAATGAAAATTTTCATTCAACTGTCTAATTACTTTTATTAAAGGCAATTTACATATAGTGTATGTAAGTCTTTGTCAACCACTGTGAAATAAGACCGTGAATAACTGGCAATTTTATTGGCAGTATTTGAGAGTTGTAGTTATGAAAATAAATTAGTTTCATGGAATTCACCATGAAGTTTATTCTTGCCATCCCAATTTTGTGTGCTTTTTCTCCTCTTGGAAAACAGTCTACCTCTATCATGTGTTGCATGGTAAAAGTAATAACTATTGATCTCTTATATTTGTCACTTATATAAATGTGTACATTTAAATACATTAGTCATATAAATATTAGCAAGCAATATGTTTTCATCTGTCTGCCTATCTATAAATGAGTTAAAGTGACTAGAACTGAAGAACTAGTGAGTTGAGGGATTGTGGCTTTTGTGGAGATTTCTTTTAACTTTGGTAGCTGTTGGAGCAGAGTTTGATCATGGCACCTGTATTCATGCAGTGCTTCATTTCTGTCAGCTGCTCCCTTGGCTTGCTGTGCAGCGTGTTCCAGCCAAATCCTTGGCTACCAGCTGTCCATGCATGTTTAATGGCTACAGCAGGACTGTGAGATATCCCTTCACTAGTGGGGACTTAGGCTGCTGCCCTCAAATTTGTACATAACCATATACCTGACCATACCCACTCTGGAACCTGGGCAGTTCTGCCAATGCATGTGCACTTAAGCGTTGTGGACAATTTGAAGACACAACTTGAATTTTTAGTGATGCCACAGCATAGAAAGGACACCTTGTCCTCTTTTTCCCTGGCATAACTAAGCTGCCAGAAGGGCATCTGAATCCATGCTGGGAGCAAGGCCCTGGCATGACTGAGAGATCCCACCCCAGGTGTTCACTCTGTCAAGTCTACATGGGGATATATCCTTGGAAAGAGAGGCGTCAAACATTGGTGGCAGAACCTGTGTCCAAGTCTTCATTTCTCTTGCTCTGTTTTAAGTTAATTTAAATTATAGAGATTAAATTTTGCAGAGTTATTATTTTATAGACCCACCAGATGTATCTGTGCTTGGCAACATATTACTTGATTAGAATGTTTCATTTTAATGATGGTTCTATAACCAGTCTTCTGCTTTTTAACTGTAGTTACAAAATTTAGCAAGATGCCTAGCCTTGAAGATTTCTGTTGAATGTGCATTAATGTATTTATGGGTATTTCTGTTGTTATATTTTGTTTCTTAAAAAAAAAAATGGTACCTAAAAATTCCTTATTAAAACTGGGTAAATTTTTATTGCCTCTTAGTAGTGCTTTCTGATAACGACTATGAGAAAATGATACAGTTTCATTGTTTTCAATGTGTTTGTGATTCCTTCTTTTATTATATGCATGTGACTTTCCTGATCAGTGACCAGTTATGTGAGTTGTCATACTAGATATATAAATTGATTATATGTTATGGTGCAGTTCTTACAATTATTAGACGTGCCTCTGCCCAAATTAAGATGCAAACATGACCATATGCCAAATTCAGTATTAAGGATTCTATTTAACACTAAATGTGTGTGTGTGTGTGTGAGAGAGAGAGAGAGAGAGAGAGAAAGAAAAAGAGGTGGGGGGGGCAGAAGGAGAGTCTCAGAAACAGATAAAATATCACCACTCTGTAGGATCCCACCAGTGTCCTGATGGTTCTCTCCATCTGGTCTTTTTGGTGGGGAGAGTCCCCTTAAAAACCAGAATCCAGTGGATTGATGTATGCTCAGGCCAGGTGGGAATCCCAGGTACCTCCCTCAGGAGGATCTTTGATGGATTCTGACACCCCCTCAGCTGCCTCTCAGGTGAATGTCCCATGAATGTGGCCTTTCCAAGGGTGGGGTTTCACAGCTGGATGGGTTTGTGTAAGGGAGGATGGGTGTTCACTGCCTCTGACCAGAGGTTGCTCCACACACCCAAAACTCTTCTCTTCTCTGCTTTTTTGGGGGCTGAGGGGAAGCCTGTGCAAACCTGGCCTCTGTGGGCTATGGCCTCCCCCAAACCCAGCTAGGAATGATTTTCTGCTGAGTTTGGCTTTCTTGTGGATGCATTCTTCTCCTTCAGCCTTGCTTAGTTCTCCTTGGTCTGACTGAACAACAGTGTCTCCTTTATCTTAGCTAGGCAGCTTAACTCACAGTCCAAAGGCATCTTCAGGGAGGGCTGGGCTTTGGTGTTCACAGCTTCTTTGTACAGTTTCTGCTAGAATAGGTAAAACTCCTTTGTAACAATATTTAAAACATGAACCATTTCAGTCTCTGACAATTGATTAATCAGTAGGAATTCTGTCTTAAGAAGAGCTCTGCTGTCTGGTGCCTAAGTGTTGTAACCTTTACAAAGTAAAGCAAAATCAGTAGGAGCCAAGAAGGTAGTGGGATAGAACAAAATTCTAACTAATTTGGAGAAAACAAGGCACTTTTGTTTATGTATATTTGTGTATATGTCAAGATGGTGTATTCCATGGAAAATGAAGTATTTTCTTTTCACTTTCTGGTTGCAATGTTTTCTGTTTCTGTGAGGCATTATTGTCTCTGATGAACTACTATCAAACAAAGGAACAATAGAAAGTGTTTACTGCAATAGCCTGGTAAACAAGGCATGAAAGATTATTCCAAGTCTGAGCATTAGAAAATGCTACTCTGATTCCCAAATACATTGATCAATTGACATGTAATTTATTTTTTAAATCCATTTCTTCCATCCTAGATATGTTTATTTTTATTAATATGTTTTCAGTTTGTGATATACTATGATATTAATTTAAAGTTTTCAGGAATAAGGTTTAGTGAAAGTAAAAGCCTTTACATGCCTTTTAGGCCAACAGAGCAAGTTAAATTTACTTCAGTCCACTGGGCTAACTATAACTTAATCTTGTTATTTTTTTGCAGTTTCCTGGATTATCTCTAGCTCCTTAATCTCATGAAATATCATACTTACTAAACTGCTTGCATGTGTTCAGGAAAGCATTGGCTGAAAAAGAAATAGAGATGATTTCTTGCACAATTTTATTATTTTGAATGTAGGAATGTACACCCCCTACTGTAAAGGCAGTAATGAGGTCTGATTATGTAAGTACTTGTAATTGTTAAATAGATTTTGTGCTTGAAACCAGAATGAATGGTATGAAATAAGCAAAGGTATAATAACCAAGTTGTGACTTAGCATTGTTTAAGAAATATGTTTTTAATGCTGAAATAGAATGACTCTTGACTGCTTATTACAAATTGTGCTTTTAATGACCTAAATTTCAGTTAACAGATAATTTAGCACTGATTATTTCTACAGTGATAGTCATGAAATACTACAATATTTGTGCTACACTTCTATAAAGTATATTTCATACAAATATGCATAAGTTTTGTTCACTGATGGCCTTTTAAAATATTTTTCCTTAACATTCGTTTTAAGAAGTTAAAATCCTTTTACTGTGACTTCTATGAATTTTATTTACTGACAGTAACACCTGTCTATGT
The DNA here is from genome assembly GCF_001522545.3 of Parus major. Taxonomy (NCBI): domain Eukaryota; kingdom Metazoa; phylum Chordata; class Aves; order Passeriformes; family Paridae; genus Parus; species Parus major. The sequence goes on along the minus strand of NC_031773.1, from coordinate 33,924,370 downwards.
ATATATATTTATGTATGTACATACATATGCATTTTCTCAACAGTATTTTATGTACTATTTTAAAGTCAAAACATGGCTAGAAGAAATCTGAAACAATTCAACAGCTCTGAAGTATTATCTGTAAGATACTTGTAAAATGGAAATTAGGTCTTAGATAATATTTATACTATATCTCCTTTTTTCTCATGCTTAGTGTACTTCCATGACTGTATGTTTTTCTATTTCCTTGGTGTGGTTGATGTTTTTCTATTTCCTTGTGTGGGATGATGTTTCCTTGATAGGTGTGTGAAAAATACCCACATGTTCCTTGGGCTCATGGTGTTTCTGTTCTAGGTTGTAGCTACATCTGCTCTGTGTCTGTGGGGATCTGTTGAAATGTTTGGGCATCTATTTGTCTCACTGAAGGAGGGAGCCAAACATCCCTATGGACAAAGGAACCTATGATCACTTGCTCAAACCAAACATGCCTTATAAATTGCTTCACAGGACATTAACTCTGTTAATTTCTACTTTGATGAGAAAAGGGTCAAGTTCAGTGTTTGTGCCTGGAGAGGACAAAGGTCTCAGGATACAGGGAAATGACAGCTACCATCCAGCAGTCAGTGCACTATTGCAGCACTGAAAATGCATCAGGAATGTAGAAGGGACTGAACTAGTCCTGTCTGCTTATACATTGTCATCTTGAGTCTTATTAATATGACCATGAGTATGTCATCTTGAAGTTTTCAGATTTCAGTGAGCATGAGCAGCTACATTTTAGTTTTGAATAGCTGTCGGTTTTACATCTGTGGTTCCAGATTACTTTTCTGATAGTTACAGTACTTGCTTGTCATTGCTGTGACACTGAACTCTGCCTGAGACCTCCCTGACTGAGGTTCCAGACCACTAGAGCCGCCCAGAATGCAACTATACTTTGTTTCTCCTTTTGTCCTTTCTTTCTTCCCATAAGGGCTTGTAGCACTCATGATATCCTTCTTTTTGAGGACAAACCTAACTCCTGAGAGATTTTCAGAGAACTAATCTGTTTACATTTGGCTTGACTCCATCAATGACAAACAGTATTAAGTCTGTTAAATGGTACTGTGGTATTTTAGAGCATTTGTGCATAAGTTCTACAAAACAGCGCTTGAAGGTTGTTTACACAATGAAAAAGGCAATTCTCCTATCTTAGCATGTTGGTTATTTCTCATTTGGATTGCAGTCCAGGATAGATGTAATATATTCACAGAGACAAAGATCCAGGAAAAAAACTTTCCTTCAGCAGAGTAGTATAAATGAACAAAATATTCCTGATTCTTTAATTGCTTTTCTATGACTTGCTGTATCACATAATAACATTAAATACAACAAAAGTGCATCTGTCTAATCTTGTTGCACTCATTCAAGCTTAACTACCACATACTTGAATTTTAACCTTTTCCTTTTAATTGTGCTTCTCTTGCTAGAATAGTAGAGGTGGAATACCTGTGACAGAGGTAGTACCACAGAGGATGGCACTTAAGAGAGAAAGAGAAGTATTTTACCTGGATAAACATGGCCTTATCAAACTTCTTGTTTGATTCAGCCTGGGGAATAGGCTGGGAGAAGAATAATCTTTGGAGAAGATTGAAGCTCTGTGCTGGAATCTTCTGCCTTTGGAGCAAGGCAGCTTCCCAACACATTTTTTTTTTTCTGACCACAACCACAAATCTGCCAAGGTGCAGTCATCTTTAAGAAACTACTACAATCTTAGACATTTTACCCAAGCACTTCCATATTTTCATACTCTATAAAGAGCATTTTCATGAGCATCTGATTTCTGTCTTCACATAGCCCTCTTGGAAACCAGAAAAGAAAATAAGGATATATCTATGGTACACATCATGAAGAACTAGCTGTAAATGAGCCAGATCAGGTATTGGAAACAGTGTGCCATCATCACATAGTAGCCATAACCATGGTCAACTTGTAAGCTTCAGGAAGCTATTTGGGTTTCTCTACACTGTGCCTCAAAATGCCATGACTTAGGAGGTGGCATCTGTACCATTTGATGAACAGGAAGGGACCATGTGGCCATAAAACTCTTTCCTTCTGTTTCCTTAGCCCAAGGATGAATGGTGCCCATCAAATGTCCTCTGAAATGCAAGATCATAAAATAGTTGACAAAATAAGACCTCTTTCATAAACATCATGTCAAATTTGGTGCATTGTGTATGTGCGAAGTGGTATATGTTTATTAATAATCATGAACAAGAGTAAAGTTAATTCTAAATTCTCTGAAATTCAAAGATAGAATGAAATTATGTTTAGGAACTTCAGCATAAAATGAGTTACTCAGTGGGAGATTTTTTTTCTTGTAAATGAAAATGAGTACTTTTAATGTGTTTGGTTATAATTTTCTAAAAAAATTACTAATTGTTGGGAGCTAAGTAAAAAATATCAAATACTGGTATGATTAAATATTTCCTAGATAAAAATCAGGGAACAGAAGACAGGACTTCCCTCCTTCTGTGCCTAAAGCAGTCACTAAATTGCAGTCACAGTCACTTTTGTTCTTTATCTCTTCCTGCAAAAGTCTGAACTTCTTTACACTGAACAGGCTTCAAGAGGGTAGATGGAGAATGGTGGAAGTCCTAGAATGACCTCAGGCTTGTTGGACAACACTCATTCCTAGGAAATCTGGTTTGAAGTCTTCTTGTAAAATGGAGAATATTTGACCCATATCTTTTTTACTTTGAATTACTTCCCTAATCTCCAAATTACTAGAAGGAGGAGTAAAAGTATGAGAAGTCTTATACTGTCCTGGATGTGAAAGCAGGCTAAGTGTAAGTAAGCAGAATTCTGCCCCAGACCTTTTGAATAGGAGTTAGTCACTGTCCACAGTGATCTTGGTTTGGTCATCAGCTCCAGCATGGGTTTTGTGCATGTCTATGCTTTGGTTGCCTCTCCTTTTAGGTAGGATATTATTTGATTTTGACACATAACGAGATAGCTGCAAATATACATTCATTATACACAGGATATCTCCCTAAAGCTGTAACACTGAAAACACAAAAAATCAAAACACAGGCTTGTTGATATTATATCACAGGTAACACATTCACTAGTTTGGATCTGGCTTTATCTACTAAACATGGATAATTTCTTACTAATTTTTTTACTAATCCATCTTTTAAAAAAAGCCCCATGTCATTTTTATAATCATAAAGAATCTGACATGATGTGATAGGGGGTTAAGTATCTAATAGAAACAAATTTACATTTACTTTTATGACAATGCAAAGAAATAGTTTTAGGGAAACCATCAGTAAAACCATGAATCGGTCTATAAATATGTTTTCAGGTTTTTTAGGAGTGAAAGGCTTAATTTGCAGATGAGGTGTTGCATGCAGATGTGGCAGGTAAGGCAAAAGCAAGAAGTTACAGGTTTCCATCTATTTTAACAAACTTCTTAGTTCTGACAATCAAAACTTAAAAATCAGGATTAATGTGCAGTGCTCAGTGTGAACTGTTGAATGACAAACTGTTCAGCACTGAATTCTACTACAGCAAACAAGGCAGATCAGGTAGGTCAAAGTTTGTTTTTTGTAGCCATACGCAGACAGGGAAATCCTTCTCCTCATTCTTAGTACCTTGATTTCAGAAAGCTTGCACCATCTCCAATATGTTTTCTTGGGAAAGAGAAGGCTGTGAGAAAGGGATGATTGGTAAGGCTCTATTTGTGTTATTACATGTCTTTTAGTATTTTGCAGAGGTTGGTGGTTTACACTAGGGCAATCATCCTCAGCTATAGAAACTCTGTAGGCCATAGTGGTAGTAAATTGTAACAATTCTCTTGCAAAAGATATTAGTTCTAAAGGTAATGGGGCATGCTTTTAAACTCCTGTATACCTTTCCATTTTCCTTTTTAAATTTTTTTCCTATTTAAAGGGAAAAAATTGGAAATTTCTTCCTTGTATTTTTCTCCAACACTGTGCATATTCTATAGAAAATTACATCAATTCATTTGATGAAAAATATTTTTTCTTGATTTTCAACACTCCTTCCAGTTTTACATATCTTCTTATTTTATTCCTTTTCTGTTTTGCTTTTCATTATATTAATTGAACCTGTGCTTTTTTTATGGTTGTTCTTTGTTCATGTTTTTTTCGTTTTGCATTCTGTAATTTTTAAAAACTTGCTTGATTTGGATAAGTTAAAAAAGCAGTGACAAAAAAAATAGCACACACATAGAAAAATAGGAAAACTGAAAAGGAATTGAAAATAAATAGCAAAGCTGGAAATAATTTCTTATATTGCAGTTGATGGCAAAAAACTTGGATTGGGGATGAGGACTCAGAGGGGAAAAAAGATGTATTATATTTTTTGTTTTCCAAAATGGGATCAGTGTAGGAATTCCAACTGGCGTGTCAAGTTTGCCAATATGTTTGTTGGGTGGGTTTTACTTACAAATTTCATATTAAAAATATTCAAATGTTACTTTCTTTGATAAAAAATAAGACAATGTTATTTCCCAGTGGGTGAATTTTCAGACGGAATATGTAATTCAGGCCTTCTGGGTCTGACCTCTCTTTTGCTCCTGTGGATTATAGTCATAATCTGGAAAAGTTTAGGAGCTATCCTCTTTGCAGTGATCTCAGAAGCATCCCCAATCTGCTAAGTATCAAGTTGCAGTTCTGAGAGGTTACAATGCCAATCCAACAGTCTATTGATCATCAGCTGAATCAGCTGGGCAAAAGGAATTTCCAGATTTCATTTACATTGTTGCGCATTGCCCCCTATTTGACATAGTGGTATTGTATGTAGGTGATGATAGTTCAGGACTAAACATTAAATCTCCATTAGGAAGAAAATATTCTCATCTGTGAAATGAGATATGAAATATTGACTTTTAATATTGGACTTTGTGTGCTTTCTTCTATGCAAGAAGAGAAGCATGCTACGAGAAAAATCACTTTGAAGTGTAGCTTATCTTGCTGCATCTTTTGTGGAGAAACCAGTGAAGTTCTAAGTCTCCTAACAGCAGCCTTGGAGGTTTCTACCTTTCCTAAGAACTATTAATTGTATCAACCATGTTGTCAACTCTACATACTTGCGGCTACAATATGATGGTGAAGAAGGGCAGTGAAAGGGCAGCATTGTGAAATTACAGACCGATGTGTGGCCACTGAGGAATGTGCACTGGCAGATTGTGTACTTAAGGTATTGCTCTGCAGGGTACGTTCACATGAATTATTCAGGTCAGTATTTCTTGAGCAAAAAGTTTGTAGTGAGAAGGGAGTTTTGATTTTAAAAAAAAATGCACACATTTATGTTTTAGATTAGCAGACAATCTCATTAATATTTTTGATTTTGTTGTTCTTAATTGCCTTGTGATCCTATTTCTATTTCTCTAGCAGAATGGTAAGAACTTAAAAGTGGATTAAATTAAAAGTACTTGTATCTTTCAGAGAAATGAATTCTCTCAGAAACAGAGGAATTCACATTATCTTGTTTAACCCCTAACCTTGCCTTGGTAACTAGATGAAAGAATTTGAATCAAAGCTAGTCTCCCCACAGTGTATTCTCTAGAGTTTCTCTATCTTATAAATTTTACCAAGTGTATTTAATATTTTCAAAACATGCAGTTGCTTTCTAGTTTTACCTGTGCACATGTGTGTATCTGATTTGCAGCATAGTCACTTAAAGCTGGAAGAGCATAATTGGAAAAGGCCAGTGTGCCAGAAAAACAGGCATGCTGGAATAATAAAAGTACAGTTTCCAGCATTCTAGGGAAAAGAGGAAAATCATTCAAAGCATTTCAGACAATATTTAATATGTCCTGTCCCTAGTATGCATGCATACGTGCACATAGTATGGTGTTCAGTGGTATCACCCACTTTGAAACCATTCTCCAAAGAATTTCCCATATATGTGGTTTGAGCATTTATGTGTGTGTGTATTTATATATATAAGCTATCTCTTATGTATATATTTTTATACAGTCAGTAGTATACAATAATATATATATCATACCTAGGTGTGGTTGCTATGGTACAAATCTCTAAAATAATAAATGATTAATAAATTTCATTTTTATAAAACAGTTCTGTCAAATCAAATTTCAAGCTGCCTAATTATTTAGGGGTAGAGAATTTTACAGCCTCAATTCTCGATGAGCAGCGACTGTTTTAAAAACCTGTTGCTGTGTATGTGCTTCAAATATACACTGCAGAATTGCACTGAAGTAAAAACTGAGTTATTTCTAGGTTGCTCCTTGTTTATCATATTAAAAATCATGGTGTATTCTTCCCTGGGTGCACACATGTAAATCCCATTACCATTACAGCAAGTATCACACAAGCACCAAGGAGATAGAAGAGTTCCCCAAGGCCTTAATGTTATCCTTCATGCATTAAATCATGTGGAGCAGAACAAAATAATCTGAAAATATGAATGCTTTTGATCTAGGGCTATTGAACTGTGTTATCCATGCTGCAGTAATTCCAGAGGATGGCGGCAGTAGCAGCAGAGCTGATCTAGACAAAGCCCCCCTCTCAAAAGCATACAGATATTTTTCTAGCCTTTTTGAAGGGACAATAGACTGCTCTGCTCTTGTAGATATAATAGCTAAGTTGCAGAAAAACTGGATTAGGTGTAATGAAGAATTCTATAAATCAAATTTTCAAAAAGTGATTTCTCATTCAGCAAAGCCTTTTATCTGTGAATAGATAAAAGATATTGATGACTGAGGTCTCCAAATAGGTCATTAAAGATAAAATTATTAGTCTTTTTCAACCTTAAGGCAGATGGAAGCATGGAATTTTCATTCTGAATAAAGAATTATGTCTCTATAATATTAAGAGTTGTAAGTGATTGCGGGGGGGGGGAAGGGGGAAATCTACTAAAGCAATGTATTTTACAGAAACAGCCTTTTATAATAGTGACTTATTATATCAGAGAGTTTTGACAAAAATTTTTGGTTGCTTTTTGGCCAAAACTAGGACAAAAATGTAGCAAAATATTTTGGCCATTAGCTAAACTAGCTCTAAATCTATTATTGTTGGCATGCAGATTTGTCAAACTATTCTTCAACAAGTTCTTTGCAGAAAATTAAAAGAAAATGAAAAGTTCTAGTGAAAATCTTTTGTAGAAGACAAATATTTTCTTTGGATTTTTAAAAAAACTTTTGTATATGTTATGCAAATACCTTTATGGAAGACATGCTTAGAACTTTCCTAGCATATTCCCAATGAAATAACCAGCCTCATAGGTAATTTAGTTCTATTAATATCATAATCTACATCGCCATGCCTTTATGTGTTTAAAGTTCATATGTTTTCATGCTTGTGATCATGAACTCTTATACAGTAACCATAAGAGTTTCAGCAAATATTTGTTCACTTATTTGTCCTTTCTACCTGTAATAAAGGTAAATAAACAGCTACAGGTGGTATATGCTTATCTCATTGGTAGGCTGATGAATCAGAGTGAATAATTATCTGGAAAACAGACTGCTTCAGAACAAAGAAAACCACCCAGCTTGTGTCATCTTAGAAACTTTAAATATATTACAAGAATATTGTCTAGGAAGGCCAGATGGATCCAAATTAGTAGGATGTTAACATTTATTTGTAATGTAAAGAGACAGAGTAAAAGGTCATGGAAAAATTTCATTACTGTAAATCTGCCAGAGCTGTAGCTTCTCCCTGATATGAGACAAACTGTTCTGTAAAAAGTGCATTCACAAATCTCATTTTTATAGGATTTGTTTCATTACTCTGTGAATTCAGCGGGAAATGTCCTGATGGCATTAGTGGCATACAATTACTGTCCTGCAAGGTGTGCTGATCTCGTGCACCTTTGGGATTTTATTTAGCGATTCATCACTCCACTGATGTTTGAGGAGGTCATACCCTCATTGGGTTGTCTCAGAGATGGGTTCAAAGGCTGGCATGAGAGGTTATGTGTAAGTGTGGAACTGGTGTCGAGGCAGGTACTGCAGGAAAGAACCTATGTGGCAGTGCTGGGTAGGAAGTAACAGACGGAAAAAACAAACAGCATCCAAAAACTCTCACTTTAGGATGTGAGATTTCTTGTTTGACTTCTTCACTAAAGATCAGGTGGTTTTGTGTTACTCATTGTTGATTGAAGATCACTTCTTTCTAGTCCTTCTCTATCGTCTGCTTTCCATGTTATATTTCATCTTATGGGTTTTTTTGCTGCCTCACTTAATTTCTCTTTTCTACTAATTTCATAGGGCGTGGGGAAGGGGAAAGGGAATAGTGGCTGTTTCTAGTATTTCTAGAGTTTCTCCTTGACTTTAGATTTATTCATTTATAATGCTTCCTTAATGATTAATACTAAATTTCTAGATCTTCCACTTTACCACACAGGTTGACAGCTGAGAGTAAATGAGTGGAGGTAGTCCATCATTTTCCAAAAGTCATTCATTGTGTCCCTTCTTTCTTCTCTCCAGAAGACCTTTTCTGTAGAAATTTAGTTCTTCTTTTGCTGACATCACAGGAGGACATATTTGAGAAATCCAGTCTTCAGTCTTCCCCATTTATCCCTGTGAAAAAAGCTTCCATTATCATTCCACATTGTGTCATGATTCGACTGTCGTTTCCATCAAATGTTGTGTGTCATACTATTGAAAACTGTTGTTCTGCACCCACCACTGTGTTCTTTTTATACTTTTTTTCATAAAAATTTGGTAAGAGCCTGTCAGATGAATTACTTTAGTGCTCCCATGTATGTATATATCCTAAAGCTATGCGAAGGCAGACAGTCAAGGAGATATGAATGAATATATGAAGAATTATCTTCGAACAGGGTTTTTCTCTAGTCTTCCCACTCAGGTCCCCAGTGAGCTGGGGAAAACATTTCTCAAAAATGGTTTAATTTTTTATGAAGCTTTAGAAAGGTGCAAAAGTTATATTAACTGCTAACAAAAGAAAACCCAGCTGGGCACATAACAGTATTATTTGAACCTGTCTATTTTAGCAGGAAAAAATGTATTGCATACATTTTAAAAGTTGTCTTAGCCTCCCAGCACAAGCTGAGCTGTTCTCACTTGTTACTAAATTTAGCATGACTGCAGAGAAGCAGAAATGAAACGAGTAAATAAACTTTGAATCTTCACTTCCATTAATAGATAATTGTTAACTGAATAATGTCTTACTTATCAGATTATATTGGACAGATATTCTTCTTTATTACATGTGCTGGATATTATTGGAGAAAAGGGAAAAAATCCTGGGGAAAAATGTGCCAATAAATATGGTCCTTTGAGAAGCAAAACCTTCAGATTTTTTCCTTCTTACTGTAAAACACTTAAGATGGCCATAAGACTAAGGCTACATCTAGGAAATTAAATCAATTATAATGTTTAATTAAAAAAAAAAAAAGGTACTCAGCTGTTTTGATGTTTTGAAGGGGTTTTTGGTTGTGTATTGCTTGTGTTAATGACATTCATTCTCTATAGATGTTATAATGCCACATGTAAATGCTTCCTGCATTAGTGAATGAATTCTCTTTTCTCTTGTGGCAGAGCAAGTCTCTGGTGAGAAACCAAATTCATGATGAGATATAGGTCAGTATCTCCTGTCTGACTGGTGCAATCCTCCCACCAGCCTTCAGACAACAGGGGTGGTAATGAGAAGGGCACTGGTATTATCAGAGAATAAAGGAAATGAAATGAGCTCTATTTGCTAGCAAATTATCAGTTATTCTCGTCTTGCAGACCTGATACTTCAATAAATAATAGGACCATCTCTGATGATAGTGTATAAAATGGAATGTGAAGAAGTCATCAGCTTTTCTGCTTTGGCACATAGTTCATGCTATGCCAGAGAGTGTTAGAAAGAAAGAAAAAATCTTTAAAGGGCAGATGCCCATTTCCTGACTTGCTTGTGGCTTTCTGGCTCTTCCAGAGCTGACAGGTTCAAAAATCAGAGGATAATACAAATGAACTAGTCTGAAATTGTCTGGAAGTTGCTGTATAGGCTGCTGTCAGTAATGGGAAAGGTGATTCCATGCAGAAGAAACCATCAGGCACTCAGCTGCAATTATATCATGTTTGAGATGATGACGAGCAAAAAAAGACATGATGAGAAACAGAGATTCTGATTATCCTTCACAACATCTTCCAGCTCTGAGACAGTAGCCTTGAACTGCCTCTCCTTCAGCAATTTGATTTATATTATACCAGTTTTTAAACCTGGTTTCTTCCGAGACTATGAGGGATTTAAACCTTTCCAAGAACTTCCTAAATTTGCAGAAGTCAAGAGTTGTAAGGAAACATTTTTAAGACAAGGAACTTTTATCAGTGATCCTTTCCTAGCAGGGGAAGGATTATTTCTATGTGAATACTTTAGTTCCTAGTGTTCTTTATTAGAATAAATAATATGGATAAACATTCTAACACACATTTCTATTGCTAGCAAAGAATAGTTACTTCAAGAACTATGAAGAACTATGATGAGATGCTGCATAGGGATACTATTAGATTATTAGAGTGATTATTAGAGTGCCTCTCTGCCTATTCAGTAAGGACTGATCTGTTACCTCACACCCTTCTTAGTGTTGACATTACTGGCTGCAACCCAGCTGTCAGAGTGTGTTTCAATTAGCCTTGATTCCCTTACCAAAAAAGGCCTGCAAAGCTAATTGGCACAGAGGTGCTTTTGTCTCCCTGTTTCAAGGAAAAATACAATTAAGCAGCAGACGTAGGAGAGGGAATGCACAGGACAAAGATGTCATTAAAATATTAGGTAAATCTGGGAGAGTAGGGATCATCATAGTTGGAGATAAGGATAGGGAATTGTTAAATTTCTCTCTTACAGGGATGGGATTTTATGGTTCCTAAGGAAACCTCAAAAACTTAAAACACCCTAACTTAAGCAGAAGATCTGTGCCATGATACACTCTGGTTTATTGGAAACTGTTTTTGCCAGTGAGTAGCTGCCAATAGTATGCTTATTAAATTGTCATACTAGAAGAATTTTTATATTATCCTTTTTAAATACAAACATTTTAAAAGGTACATGAAGGATTAATGGAAAGATTTATTTTTTTTTTGGTTTTTTTTCTGATTCTTATTTCAATAATGAATTAGTTGGGATAGTTTACTGCTTTACGTTATAAAAGGGTTAAAAAAAAAATCTACCATTCTGTTATTTGCCAGTAGTAAGTCCTAGATGACTGTCCCTGCTCATTTTCTTGTGTTTTCGTATTAAGGACAATAGATAAAACAATTTTTTATGAACTGCCACTGCCATCAAGTGTCATAACAAAAGCTAAATGGGATTTTTAGTGTGTTTACTGAATTAATATTCCGGGCTACTTCAGCATAATTGCTACAATAGTAGACTTAGCCTTTCAGTGAAGTATTTGTTGTTACAGATTTCTGATTTTGTGACAGGAAAGAGGGAAATAACCAAAAATAGTTTCAGGGCAGATCTTCTGGTTTGCAACTACACCATATGTCCACCACGCACAATATGTCTGATCATTCCAAAAAAATGAAATGTAGATGGTAAAATATGATGAATGGATTACATGTCTGTATAGCACTACTGACTTCAGAGAAATCACACTAGCAAGAAAACTAGCCCAGTGACCTAACAGGTACATCTATTTTCAGACACCTATTTGTAACTTGTTTATTGTTTCAGTATGGTTCAGTGTTATATCAGTGCAGTTGAGGGGTTCTTTTCTGCTCCTAGAGGGCTTCCAAACTGATTTTGAAGCTAATTGAAAAATCACTCCTCTGTTTTTTCCTCTCAGTTTATGAAGAGATTGAGCTCGTCTGGTACATAACTCTTCCATAATAGCATCCTCTGTGGGGTTTTAATTGAATCTAGCAAGATGTTCTGAGTTTCTGCTTGCTGTCTTGTAAGTAAAAGTGTCCTTTTATTCTCAGGGACACTGCTTTTATCAAGTCACTGTTAAGGGTATTAAAGAAAAACCTTTCCCCATTCCTCTAAAATATAGATTTTTTTTTTATTTTTTTTACATTGTATATGACACCCCTGCACAGATTCTGCCCTATTAGGCTACGTGAGGACATGTCACATAACATCATCCCCCAACAGCCTGTTACTTATTCCTTAGCTCATGAACCAATAGACTTCAGGAGGCCTATACAAAAGTGATTTAAATTCTAAATTAGAGCTGCCAATTAATAACCCCACCCATTGTCCAAGAAGTAGCCCACAGAAGTGGCAGCTTGAGGCACTTGCAGCTAAAAATGAAGGGTTGCCTAAAGTTACTGGGATAAGACCAGAGAGGAAATGCACAGTGAAGAACTTTGACAGAAGTAAATAAACCAGTTACTCAGGGACCCAATGTTTGAGCTTACCATACTTGACAGATCTTTCACCTTTTCCTTTAGAGCACTGTCTGATGTTCCTTTTAGTGCCTTTTATTAAATCAACACTCATAGATTTGGTTATCAAGATGTCTAGAACAAAGGAAGAAAGCACCTTTGCACACTGACCTAGAACTAGTTTTCAGGGTCTAGATGAGGCAGATAAGCTGTGTGGGGCACTGAGATGGTCTGGGCATTAACATGACTGAAGAAAAAGAATTTGCCAATGTCAGTCAGCAAGCTCTGATCAATGATTCCATGTCCATTTTCACGATCTGAAGATCAGACCAAATGATCTGAGCAGATTTAATAAGTCATGGAGGAAAGGATTTTTTTTTCCAATCTCATCTTTCAATCTCAGTGTAGCCAAAGTGGCAGATAATGTGTGGAAAGCCAATGGCAAGGCCAGATTCTGCATCTCATTATGAAAGCAAGCAGACAACTCTGGAACTGTACCCTAAGATTTTTTAAGATTCGTTTTTCTTCAGTAGGGGTAAAATGATCATCACAACATCATCTCTGTTGTTTTCATTTTACATTTCTTTCTGTTTAAGTCATTCTCATTTTTTATATGGAGAAGTTTAAGAATGTTGTGTAGACTTGTCTCAGAGTTTATGGAACAGCTAAAGAGAAGAATGGGTTTTGGCATCTAAAACACATGCAGGAACGTGGGCATGTTGACTTCAATATATTAGCAAGAAAGTTAAATTCAGTACGTAATGATACTGATTATCATTATTCATTTATCTTTTATAGAACTATTCAGTTCTATAAAAGATAAATGTAGCAGTTCATGTTTCCCAAAGAAATAGTAGTGTTTGCAAGACTCAGGAAGACAACTCTGAAAGATTTGAAGTTAATTCATGTTTGAGGGGGATTGTTCTTGACCTTGTAAGTCCAGAAAGTATGTTTTCAAAAACAAAGTCAAGAGTGATGAAGTTGAATTGCAGGAAGTGGTTTTAATGAACTGACAGCTAAAGAAACCTTGGGTTTTTTAGCACAGTCACTGTTTTTAGGGACTCTTCTTCAATATCCCAGAATTTCCCAGGCTAATAATTTAAATGAGCCAGGCAATTAAAGATAATAGATAAAAGTAGCATGCAAATATAAAGGGACATTTCTTGCTGAGATACTAATGTAGAAATTAAGTAACAACAGAGAAGTCAATATATTCTAGCTTCAGGTCTTAATCAGAGGCCTTTTATAATTCACCTGAAGGGATTATTCAAGTTAACAGCACTGTCTTGAAATGAACTAGATATTTTGTAGCAAAAGCTAGTTTATTTTAATGCAGATATTTCCCTTTTTATTTTCTTTCATGCAAGTCCAGTCCTTCTAATATAAAACTGATTGGTGCTCTAGAATTGAATATTTAAGTTAGTGCCTAAGTTAAGTTTTTCTGTGTCTGTGCATTGGATATTTTCATTGCCTTGCCTTGACAATTTTTTACCCAATCTGAGCTAATTGCCAATTTGCTAGAATAGGATCTATTGCATTCAAGTATGAGTAGCATCCTAGGCACCAAGCTAGACTGTTTCTCTACCATTTACTGATTCATTGTGCTTTAGATAAAATGCAAGTGTTTCTGAAAGAGAAATCAGTATTTCCTTTGCCAAGTGTGCCAGTTGACCCTGTGGAGGTTCCTTCCTGCAGGCCTGGAGATGACAATTAGTTCCCCAGCCACAAGGGTGGCAAACCTTACATCCTGTAGTTCCCATGGAGACTTCTGACTGCCAGACTCTTTCTGCAGAGGTGGAAACATCGACCAAATCTACTTTTTCACCGTCTTCTTGTTTTTCTGTATGTGGCCAAATGTGAAATGCCAAGTGGAAAATGTCGGTTAGTAGCAATTGATTTTTTTTTTTTTTCATCTTCATTTCAATGGGAAGTCAAAATTTATAGCTTTGCTTCATTGATGTTTGTTAGAGAGATGAAAGCATTGAGTATTTCTACAGCCCTATAGTCAGCAAGGGCTGGAAAAGAAATACTGACCTCCAAAATGTACATCTCTTCTACCTGAACAGGAAGGATAAGTGCTGTCATGTTATCAATAACAGCAGGCATCCATTATTTGGTGGCAGAAAGCAAACTGGGAGGATGTGGCAAACAGTTTGTCATTTGTTACTTGTAATGTGTCAGAAAAGAGGGCAGCTCATAGGCCTGCTGAGCTCTGTTTTGCAGAACTTAAACATCCTGCCTTTATTGCAGGTCATTATTCACCATGACCATTAGAAAAAGAGAAAGATTCACTGGAAAACCTAGAGGGTGGGTTTGTGAGAACAGAGGTGAGAGAGCATGTGCTTTGAATTTCCTGCCTTCATTACTTGCTCTGTTTCTCCCACTGATAGCTGAATTTCTGTGATAAATGGCAGAATTTTGTGTAATTAATGCTGTGTATGGTTTGTGAATCAGTTTGTAATGTACTTAAACGTCCTTTTAGATGAAAGGTACTCACAGTTATCTCTGTGAATCACAGACTTCTGTCACTGTGAGGCAAAAACTTTTTGCCACAAATCACTTTCCTCCTACGCCTTGCAGTTTTAGAAAAACAAGGCATCTCAGGAGTTCTATTTAATTTTTATATGATTAAATCAAATCTTTATATCATTAAATCTCTCACTCTCAATAATTTTCCATGTTTTTCTTTTCCTCACCCTGCATCTGTCATGTTAATTTAAATGGTGGAAGGTTTGTACCACTGCTAAAAAAAGAATGTCTCAACGCTTCTCCCTGTTCAATTCATATTTTGTGATTTGATCAACTAACTTCTGAAGACTGAATCACTCAAACCTTGTGTTTTTTCCACCAAGATACTGACAAAAGAAAACACCCCATTTGTTATGGGGATTAATTTGTTAGTATATGTTTCATGTACCTCATAGAGAGATACAGCTGAGCAGTAGGAATTAAGTGATAATAAGTCCATAGCAAAAACGATGGAGTGCTGTTATCAAACACCAGCTAACAAAAAAAAAATTTGTCATTACTTCAGCTTATGTAGAGTAAGATAACACACTTCTTATCTAGTCATTTTATGATTTTTGCAAAGATGTTGATATAGTTTGGAATAATTTTCTATGCATTTAAAGCATGAATGATTTCCCACAGTAATCAAGGCAGCATTACCCTAATAAATTTCTGTTGCAAAGTCTCCATGTATCATGCTAAGCCAAGTACACGGCAGCCCTCAGCCTGAGTGAATTTAATGGTCTTATATTTTATTTTATGTCATTCGAAGTTTATTTATTCAGTACTGAATGGCTGACAAAACTTTTGTCAGGCCCTGATGCTGCAAAGACACTGTGGTGTTGTGGATATAATGCAGTTGTCGCCTTTATCTCTCTGAAATAGTTTGCAGTTATGTGAAAGTATGGATGACTGTACATAAAATTATTGTATCCTTTTCTAAGGACTTTGAACATTCAAAATTCGTGCATGGGTAATTTTCAAATTATCCTAAAGATGCAGAAATGTTGTTTTGAAAGATGTGTCTTATGTCATTAGAGGCTGTGAAGGATGTGAAGGGAGAGGATAGACAACATCAGGCGTTACAGCTCTGTTATCATGTCCCAGCCAAGATTTTCCACTCCATCGTGCCATTTGTCAATCTCTGCAATGGCTGCTAATTAAATTCTAACAATGTGGTGTTTGACTTACCAGTTGAATGACTAAAGTGACTGTTTTTTTGGATATCATGTTGTCATATGTTTGAATTACTCTATTTTTAAGTTGATTTGGGGTTGGAGGTTTTTTTGGTTTTCTCTGTGTGAAATGGTCTGGATGCATTTCATATTCAGAAAAATAACAGCTGGTGAGGGGGCAAGGAAGAGTAAGATGAAGCTATCAAAATAAGGGGGTAGTTTTATCATATGTGGAGAATTCTTGTCTTCAAACCACATCCTGTATGACTCTTCATCTTTTGTCTAAAAGTTCTGTGTGCCTAAATGTGTCTTTTCCAGAAGGAAAATAAAATGTTTGTGTTCTGCCTCGTAATGATAGTAACTCTGCTACAACAAAGTAGACTTAATCTTACTGTAGTGATTGAATTAGAACACGCATCAGCCTAAGCAATTGTCTTTAGCATCTTGGGTCTAACTTCAGTTTAATATTTCATAAATTATAAAGGGAAAGGACTTGGTCAGAAAGGATCAAGGAGGAAAACTCTGAAACCATGTACTTGCATGGCACCTTTATAGTCCTGCCATAAAGAAACACTGGGCAGGTGAGAAGGCACCCAAAAAAACTGGCTAAACTTTAAGTCATATTTAGGCTCAGAAACTTATCCAAGTCTTGACAGTTTCTGCAAGAGTGCTTTGATCTCTAGAAAGTTCTATGTGGGGGAAAAAGTGGGGGTTTTTAATAACTGCAGCTAAGGAGGTAGCCTTCCTGCAGCTTCCATATGCTCTCTTGCTATTCCTAATAAATGAAGCAAGGTTTAGGGTTGAAGCCTGTACTACAGAAGCTGCTGGGGGCACTGCTACTGAGTTCAGTATCTACAAACTCACACTTAGATCATTTGTGTACTGCCTCCCTGTCCTGTCACTGGGCAGCGCTCAGAGGAGCCTGGAGCTGTCTTCTCTGCTCCCGCCCATCACAAATTTAAGCACCTGTACCTTCTCTTCTCCAGTCTAAGCAATCTCACATCAAGTTCCAGCAACTGCTTTGGAAACATTGTCTTCACGGTGGTGAAGTAAAGTTTACTTTGGTGCTTGTGTGAACAGCAGTGGGTTCCCAATCACAGGTCTCTGTCTATTTGAAGCTTATTGGGAATACCAGTCCCTTCCATTCACCATCATAGTCTTTTCAGTTCAGCAGAAGCCTAGAGCTTTTGCCTGAATCAAACCTCTGCTACTGCCAAAGGCATCTTCACTTCTTCCCAGGTCTGGCTTATTTCAGGCTCAGCAGAAACCTGGAGCAATTGCTGATTTACAGTCTAGCCTCTGTAGCATTTAAGGACAAGGGCTAACCTGAGAAGCCTAGTTTTCCTCATCTTGATGACATAGAAGTCACTATACTACTGTAGGCATAGACCTGGTTCCCAGGCTTCCTATGTTACATAACCATAGGATTGAAAGTAGAGCTTTTGCTGGCATAGATACTCACTTCAGTATTCAGGGTTGTATACATATGGACTATGCCTGACAGCTCTGGACCAAGAACTGTGAAGTGCTCGTTAACTGCAGGCAGGTGGAACAGAATCCAAAGTAAAACAGAGTTTTTTCAACAAAGTTGAAACCCTGAGTAGTCACTGAACACTTCACCCTCTTCAAGTGTACATCTGTGTAGACTAGCAAAAGGTATGTGGTGCTCCCAGGGCTGAATTCTCTTCTATGCACACTCTGCATCTTTACACTGTTCTTTTGGAAAGCACATTCTGAGACTTCTGCAGACAAGAACAATTTTTATGAAATCATTATATCCTAGGTCCGCTGATACTAGACAGAAATAGGAATAATTATGTAATGTGAGGAACTATTAAGGTTATCTACCAGAGACACAGCATAAAAAATGTTCTTGTTACATTATTTTTATATTTTGAAATAATTTATCCTTGGGATGTAATTTAGAAAATAGGGTTTAATGGCTGTTGGTAATTGCCTGTATGTTCTGGGATCAGTATGTGTAGTGCTCAAAATTGATGTTACTAATTAAATAACAGAAACAGGAACCAAGAGTTAATTGCAGTCTGTGCAGGTTGCCCCTCAGGTGTTTTGTGTCACTGGGTAGGTCTCAGCTCATTAGTAGAAACAAAGTCAATAAGTGTTTACAGAACTGGAAGCAGCTGGAGAATTACAAAATCATTACATCCTATAGAAGCTGTGTGCATGTGAATGTGTGCAGTCATGGCCACGGTCCTGCTCCTGATCACCAGCACGTGTGAGACATTAATGAATTGAGAAGTGGTAGAAAATGACAGCATGCATGTAATTCTTTCTGTTGATTACCAAGATAAAAGATATAATAACTGAATTTTACCACCTCCCTGATGTGGCTGTACATCATTCAGTCAGTTCAGAGATTAAAGAGAGTTTGTATTCACATAACCCCTCCATGTTTTCCTGGAAGTGTTGGTTCATTTGTTTTTCAGATATGAGCCCTGACTCTATGAATCACTACTTTTAAAAATATATTTCTTGGAAGGCAAACTACATACGCTGTCCCAAAATTTTTATTATCTTGACTTTAGTCATATTAAGTACCCAATGTTCAGGTGAACTTCACCTGAATCACCCAGTGTGTCTGACCTACCTAATTACCCCCTGATCCCTGATTCCGAGTTATCTCCAAGCTTCTGCATAATCATCACATTTCTGTAGACTGTGGGACTCAACAGACCGCAAATAAGCATGTTGACTAGCACAAAACTGCTGCAAGCAGTTTTCTGAAAGAAATCATCTTTTGCAGTGTATTTGCAGGTTTACCCTTCTATTTGCTCTTTCAACATCCAATATGATTACTTCTGGAATAGAATATATACATCAAATTAGTATCACTCATAATTTCTTATCCCTCAAAAGATAGCTAGAATCT
Organism: Parus major; assembly: GCF_001522545.3. Taxonomy (NCBI): domain Eukaryota; kingdom Metazoa; phylum Chordata; class Aves; order Passeriformes; family Paridae; genus Parus; species Parus major. Next base: position 33,905,508 of record NC_031773.1, on the reverse strand, counting down.
CCTTCTTTCTTTTCTCTGTAAGTATGAAAATTTTGCCATCTCAGTGTGTATCCCTGTGGGTATTTAAACAAAAATACCTTACATAAGTCTGCTGGCCCTAGATACCCATTGATAGTTTTTCTTCCTTTAGGCATTGCCAACCATTCATGTACCCTTCTCTTTTTTATGTAGACTTTACAGTATTTATATGGTTATCTAAAGCAATAAGAATTACCCTTCTTTGCAGCAGCATTCTTTCTATTATTCTGTTTCCAGTCCTTTCACAAGCTTCACAGTTTTCTGCATGAGGCAGCACTTTGGGTTTTCATGAATGGGGAATGTCCAGATGTCACCACTCTCTGGATTTGAAAGGAGGGCAACAAGCTTCCTGGAGGGCCAGACTGTATTTGTAGCTCACAAAGTATTTCTCTGTTTCTCCTAAAGGTTTGGGTTTTTTTCTTTCATTGTGGCCATACTCAGCAGATCCTTTACGAGGTAGAGCTGTCAGAAAACTGTCAGAAAGGCAGACTGCCTTTTCCAGATCTGCAGAATATGTAAGACAAGAGCCTTAGGCTGCGGTAGCACTGCCACTGCCATGGTCACTGTTGTCAGAATTCCAAGCAGCCTGCAAATGGGTTTGCACTGCAGATAGATGTGCAGCCCCAGCTAAAGGTCATGTTTATTATAAGGCTCTTTAGGAAATACTGATTTACAAGCTTTTTATGCAAGCAAACTCATTTCCAAAAAAAACCCAAACTGAAGTCACTACAGAAGTACAAATATCACTATGGGTAAAAATTGATGTCTTTCATCAAACTTATCTAATGGAATTTGAATGTTTGAGTGTAAAATTCCCATGGGAGATGGAAAATAATGATAACATTAAGTTTGTATTCCCAATTCTATTTCTGGTTTTTCCAAGTTTCTAAAGCAGTCTGCTACTGCTTCTTAGTAACAGCTCTCATCACATACCTTTGTTTCATCTTTGAATCAAGAATGGCATTGTAGCTTCTGTTTACTACCAGATGTAATACTTCTTCAGTCTAAAGTAAACCAGTATATCCTCTAACAACAATTAAAGCTCTACATGTGTTCAAATGCACTTGAAGTTTAAATACACAGGTATGCATAGGTATCTTAAGGATATGACCTTAGAAAATCTCATATATCCAAAGACTCATCTTCCTTAAGGACATAAACTGTCAACTAGTAGTTTCTTTCTTGCATGAAAGATTTGTGAAAAATATCTTTAAATAACAGATATTGTCGGTTGGCCTATGTAGCTGTCAATTCTACTTTCTTTTACTAAACCATCTTAAAAATATTAAAATTAAAAGGTTTGAGTCACTGAATGAAGATTTGGAATCTTTAATAATAAATGGCAGAATGGCTATTCAAGTTAAAGGTTAAATGTATTTGGACTCCTACAGAATGGAAAGATATTATTATTTATTCATTGAATTTTGAAAAATATTTTTTAAATTGTATTTTTTCTCTTTTGTGAGCTGCTCTATGATCTATATAATCTCTATATGAATTTCTAGTGAAGAAGACAGAAGAAACAGAATACAGAATTTAAATGAAATTTTGAAACTTCACAGGTGCAAATTTAGAGCTTAGAATCTCTAATTACAGTCTAATTTTAAGACTCATGAATAATAAATATGTTTTCAAAATTATATTAGGTAAAAAAAGACACCATTCTGCTGACATTATGAAGTTCCCATCTCATTCAGGTTATGCAAATAATTTAAATGCTTGTCTTGTGTTTTGTATATCAGCTATGTAATATATTATGATGTTAATTAACTGTAAAAGTAGTTCTTAATAAAACAGAATCTTTATACAATACATGCAACAGACAGAAAAGAATGCACATTACGTAAGTACAAAATAACAGCTTTGGGGTCCCCAGCACAGGAAGGACACCAACTTGTTGGAGTGAGTCTAGCAGAGAGCCACAGATTGACTAGAGGGATGGAGTACCTCTCCTGTGAGGGGAGGCTGAGAGAACTGGGATTGTTCAGCCTGAAAAAGAGAAGGTTTCAGGGTGACCTTCCAATACCTGAAGGGAGCCCACAAAGAGGCCATGTAGTGACAGGATAAGGGGAAATGGCTTCAAGCTAAAAGAGATTAGCTGCAAATTAGATATCAAAATAAAAACTGTTCTCTGTGAGGCACAGGAACAGGTTGCCCAGAGAAATTGTGGATGCCCCCTGCTTGGAAATGTTCAAGGAGAGGTTGGATGAGACTCTGAGCAGCTTGGTCTAGGGTAAAGTATCCCTGCCTGTGTCAGGGGTGTTGATTCTATGTTAATTGATTCTGTGATCCCTTCCAACTCAAGCCATTCTATGATTCTATTACTTGATGAACTCAGGAAGTAGTACCTAAAAAGAACTTAGATTCAGTGGTCTTTGAAAATGATACATAGGAAGTCTACTGTTTCTGTACTTTAAAATCTATGTCTAGCTTAAAATTTTTAACCCTTATTAGGGTTAGAACACTAATATTTTCTAACATAAAATATAAAGAGTATCTCCAAAAACCCAGAAAAAGAGATAGTGAGAGATGTTGGCCAGAATTCTGTGTTGGGTGTCCAAATCTTTTTACTTACAGCATTGACATTACATGCTTTTTCATGTTTCTAAGATAAGCAGCACTTGGCCTTCATGTACTTTTGGTTATTCAGAACCTGATGAATATTCGTAGTCCCCTGTTAGAAGAACCATGAAAAGAACTACATGTCCACATGAAAAGAATTACAAGTGTAAACTGAGAATTACTATTTTTTGCTAAAGTTTTCCTTCTCCTTGCATTCTTGCTCTCTCTGTCACCCAGCTTGACATAAACCTTCACAGTGTTGTTGAAATTGTTTAGAAAGAATAGAAGCAACTCTGCCTTTAACAGAAGAGACACCTGGACCATGTTGCACCGGCCTGACAAAAAAGACCCAACCCAAGAAATATGATGTATGCAGTAGTAAAGAAAGAAATAAAATCACTATATGGATGACCAAGAGGTGATTCTACAAATAAGAACAATTCTGTCTATTAGAAACCCATGTTGTGGTCACTGTAGCAGGTGTCCAAAATACCTCTGGAGAAATACACTCCAAGGAATTCAGCAGGAGCTGCATCAGTCATTGTGGGGCTAAGTGAGCTCTTGCTGAACACAGGTCCTACTCTTTCCTCTTTCCCCTTCACATATTTAATCAGGCAATTTCTGGAAGTTCTTTTGGGGATTTTATATTTAATGGGGAAAAGATTGTAAAAATGAGAAGCTGAAATAGCCATTTAGTTAATCTTTTGTTTCTTTGTTAATCTCAGCACAGAGTTATTGCTTTGATGGTCCATTATTTTTGTTTAACATTGTTTTGGGTAGTGAAAAGAACATTTTTCCACTACTACAGACACAATATAATGATGAGGCTGGTAAGGCAGGTTTGTTGGTTTTAATTCTAACTCAAAGAAAAGGTGAAAGAGGAATTAGTTGGCAGGCTGAGGATGAGCCCTGCCAGCCCTAATGACGTTGGCAATCAGGTGCCCCATTTGCAGTAATCTTAACACATTTTTCATTGAGGTAACATGACACCCTGCTGCTCTATAGTGTAATGATGGTTTCTGGATTTAGGGCAATTTGCTGTATGCAAAGCCATGATAGCAAAATCATGGTAGAGATGGAATTGAGCCTCTTGCTGTATGTACACCTCTGGTACTCTGTCTTGCCATCCTGTTGGGACTGCACCCTCATATTGAGTTGTGTGATATGGCCTCTGCTGTGCAGGGCTGACAAGAGAGGGGATGAATGGATATAATATACACATTTAGACTCCTGCACAACACTGTGATATCTCTGTCTTTTGGAGGAGTAAAAGATGGGACATGAAAGCTGTCCAAAATACATGATTTGCCAGCATGGTGTGAAGAGAAGATAAAACACAGCAGGGAAGTGGGAAGTGAGGATAGTGCAGGAAATAAAGCTCTTTAAAGCTCTCCAGTAAATTCACATCTACATCTTTGAAAATACAGTGCATGTTTAATCCAACATGGATTGGATCCATTAAGTTTGCTCCTATTTGCTGACCAGAGGCTGTGCAGGCCTGGCACATCTGTGTTCTGCTGTGTACAGCCAGTGTCTCTCTAGAAGTCATGAGTTTCAGTGGGATAATTTCAATGGATTTTCTTCCCAGAAACCTTTGCTGATTAGGACCATTTGCAGAAAGGATTTCTGTCTTATCATAGCAAATGGGAACAGGACCTTTAAAGGACAGATCATTTTTCAAAACAAGCTAAAGATTAGTTAGCCATTATGTATAAAAAATAGACAACAATAACCATAGTCTTCAATAAAATGCCCATCTTTCTCTGCATGATACTGGGAATAAAAAGTGTAACATGATTATTCAAATTTAAGTAATGCTCTTCCACTTTCCCTGAGGCTTTGCAGCTTTTTGTTTAATTTTGTTTTTCCAGTTAACTTCTGGAGTTCTTGAAGTAACACAACTCCACTGAGAGGTTAGGCCATAAATTTTATCTGTATACCAACTGAGACCAAGGTTGGTATTCTATCTGTATCCCAAGCTATCCAGCCTTTTATTTACAAGCATGGATGCAATTGTTATCTCTTTCTTTGGACATAAGTTAGATATCCTGTTTGTTGGGTTTTTTAATGAGGTATGGAAGTCCTCTTGCCATAATTTGCAGGACTTTCAGGTATAAAACTGATATTGTTCTGGATCGGAGCCATACATTCAGTATCTGAGAAACTGAGTGTTTCTTCACAGGCATCTCTTCCTGCCCACACAGAACAGCAGGCACAGAACCACTGGGAATCTCCTGGGTTCCCAGAGTGCAGGAAGGAGGTAGGAGGTGTGCATAAAGGTACACTTGTGACATTCATATAGAGGAGGAGAACCTCTCAAATAGCACTGGTTGTGGTCACTGGTTGGAGGAATCTGGGGGATTGCTTCTTGTATGTTTAATAAATATTATAAAGAAAGAAGGAAAGGGAAAGGGAAAGGGAAGCTCCAAATCTGTAACTGCTATTTCTCACTAAAAGAATTACGGATTACTTTGCTTTTGTGTAAGTGTGAGAATGAGAGGACTATATGCAAATACTTTTCAATATTTTCTTTTAAAGGTGATCAATTCTAGGAATAAAAGGGAAAAAAATGCATTTTTCTCATTCTCAACATCTAAGTTTGGCTTTGACAGATGTGTTGCCTGTTTAAAAAAATTGAACACAAAATGGTCTTCTGATCTGAAGATAAAGGACAGAGATTAAAGACCCATGAATTAGGCCCTGTCTCCCTGTCATTTTAGAATTATTCACATCATTTAGAATATCACATCATTAGTACTAGACAGAAGAGGAAAATCCAGTCTGCTCAGCTGGAAAGGGAATTTTTGCCTAAAAATTTCTGAAATACATTCAGTATTAGGATTTTCAGAAGGTCAAAGTTCCTGAGACAGTTGCCAAAATAATGAGATTGTCTTTCATCTGCTTTTTTGTTTCTGAACTTAGAGTGATAGTTTTGCTAAAACTTGGAACAAAGTGACCTGTTCAGTCTTACGATTCCATCAGTCATGTGATTCCGTAACAGAATAAAACCCAAAGTAATTCAGGTTGTATCTAAGAAAAAAAAATTGCAGGCCATCAAAGGTTTTGCTTCATTTTGTTTGACTTTCTTTAAAGTGAAAAATGGTAAATGGAACATAATTATGTAATTACAACATAATTACAACATAATTACGGAATTACAAGGTTGTCTTGTATTGTCTGTCCTTGGTTCATGTTGCTTTGGAGGGCTAAATTAGGATGGGTAAAATCAGTAATACAACTTTTATTTTTGTTTGATTTATGATTATGGTGATGATAATGTCTATAAACAGATTTCTTTGGGCTAAAAAGACTGGAAGTAGATAAGGATGCAGATCTTACCGATGAATTGTATCATGCTAAAAAGCCCTTGTTATTGAACATTTGTTTTCTGAAAATGGGATTCTGATCTCTCAAGAGTTGAAGGATAAAAATCACTTCTTACCTTCAAAGTCTTGTCTGTGTTGGACCATTAATCCAGATTGCCCTGGGACATGAGCCTTATTCAGGAATCTCACAAAAACAGCCATTTATGTAAATACCTCAATTCCACTTGAGTCAAATGTATTAATTTTTTTTTTCTCTAGATGTATTTCAAATTTTCTTCTTCCTGTGCCCAGAAGCTGCAGAGAACTATGATTATGAGAAAAAATGGAAAGCATTTGCTTCTTTTTATAACATTCCCATTATGTCTGAATTCAGATAGATTTTGTTCATCTGAAACTAGCAATAAAAATTGTCTCTGAAAATAAATGCATGAGAAAGTTAGGACATCAGCAGTCCTGAAACTACTTTGATTTTCAAAACAGAGAGAAAGATTAGAACAAGAGTAGGTCAGTGGGAGTATTTTGGCCATATCAGTTCCTGAAAGATGTGAAAGTTGCTGTTTATCTCATGTTTCTACTTTTGTTCTTCATTAGTTTGTAAGCTTATATATATGTTTATATCCATGCCTGCAACAAACAAAATTTTAAATTCTGAAGATAAAAAGAAAACAGTGGTTATGGGGGGTGGGGTTTTCTGTCTGTCATTTTTTTTCTAGAAGGCATTTTGATTGTCTTTGGTGTTAAAGACCATTATATAAAGTTGTAATGGAAACTCAAACTTCAGTAACTAAAAATCATTTAGAAAAAAAATAGCTGAAATGATGGTTTTACAAAAAGAGCAAGCAGAAACAACACTGGCTTTCTGGCACTTAGAACTTTACACTGGTTCTACCTAGAGATATAATAATTGGACAGAATTAATAGCTGTAATGAGGGTTTTACAAAAAGAGCAGAAGAAATAATACTGGGTTTCTGGCATTTAGAACTTTACACTGGCTTTACCTAGAAGTTTAATAATTGGACAGAAAAAAACCAAACATATTCTAAAGTGCTATGCTGAACAGGCTCAAAAGGATCTGTTTGCTCTGAGGATTACAGCTGGCTTTGAGATGATGAAATAGGATGTGACTGGTACAGTCATGCTGTGCATAAAAGTTGTACTGGACATAATAGCACCATGAATTTCTTTTGCAATGCAGGGAATAATTTTTTTGCCAATATTGAATAAGGACAGATAGGAAAATTTTATGGAGCTCATTATACATGCCTCTCAAAGAACAAAAAGGTTGAAATAGTGTTCAGGTGAGCTCTCCCAGCTCTCTTCGTGTTTCTAAATCTCTGCATTGTCTTGAACTTTTCCTTCATGTCCTTTGCAACTGTCTGCCATAAGGGAGGAGGGCAGGGAGAGGTGGATGGATGCAGGAAAAAGCCTAGAAAACGATCAGAGCTTTGAAATGAACTTCAACTGTTATTCTAAGAAAACTGAAATACTTTGTGATTAAGAAAATCCCAGTCCTTGAAGAAATGCAGCTCCTAATTAAAAAACAGACAGGAAGTAACTTGGGCGGGCAACATTAAAATTGTCTGTGAAAGCTGAAAAGTTGTATTCTTCATTTCTGACCTCCTTACTAAAGGATGAAATACCCTGTGAAGAGTCAAATTCTATTATACCCATTTATAGGCATAGAACTGAAGCAGTATAACTGAAGCAGACTTGCTAAGGCCAGAGGCATAGCAACATTTCAGCCTCCCATCCATATTAGTAATCAATTGGCACTAATTGCAAGTGCTCCCAGTTTAATGTTTTTTAAAATAGTTGTCAGATTTTTAAAAATAGCCATGAAGAACAAGAGAGCTACTGCAGCCTCCTGCTCCTCTCTTTTCCCCTTCCTAAGGGCTCCCACAGTACAGAGACCTGCTGACATTGGTATTATTTAATGGTAAGGCTGCATCAAACTCGTGTCCCATGGACAATAGATAAGTCTTCCTTCTCTCCTACAGCCCCTTAGCAATGACAAGCCTGCATCCCATGGGCATTTAGGATATGGGATTCTGCAGTGTTCTTACTCAGGAGAGGTCCTATTAACTTTAGGGACTGTGGGATGGTAGTTTCTCAAAATCTAGTGTATTCGGTGTTTGGAACCTGCACATACTTTTCTTTTTTTTTCTTTCTCCCAAATATGTAATTAATGATTGGTGCATTAATGACACCACAGGAAAAAGGTAAAGGGAACTGAGTACAATGAGCATTGTGAGGAGTGTAACACATGGTTTCATACTGTCACCCTACTGACTGCCTCACATTGTGGTACAGGAATGACCCATACAACTCAAAAGCCAGGAGAATGAAATAATATACCATCTGAGGTTTCCTTTGGAATAAAGAATTCTTTGTCTTCTCATTAGATGTGATCAGTAAATCCTCATTATCTTGTGGCACTACACTGAAAGAGCTGGCTCTTATCTTTTCTCAGAGACTTGCGAACCCAGAGGTTAATGCAGAACATAGGGCTGATAGAAATCAAAGTGCACCTCTTGAAGACAGGCGTTAACAAACCTTATCCTTAGTAGGCTGAATTTCATTCTCATACAATTCAATCATCAGTGAAGGTCATAAAGCCTTCCTATAGCTGACTGACTCACTGCCCAAGTGCAAGTATGCTCAGTGAGGGAATTGAGGGAATCATGGCCAAGAGCCAGACCTCACAGATCACAGATGGAATGTTTCTCACTCTTGTGTTGATGCTTCCTGCAGAATTGATCAAATCAGCCCCAAATAAGCTGATCTCATTTGAGAAATTAGTTCTTCTCCCTGGAAAAAGAAATGTAAATCTGTCACACAGCTGAAGCAAACAGTTGAGTCATATCACGCCTTCAGGGCAGTTTTGCCAGTCTGAGCAGTGGGTGCTAGTGAAGTGTCCTGGCATCACCTCAACAGCTGGTATGGTGTCTTCAACCTCAGTGATGCAGCGGTCTCTAGGATAGTCTTCAGCTGGTACCAACCTGTGCCAACAGGACTTGAATGAGACCCAGTTTCCAGCCCAGGATGATGGGCAGCACTCAAACCTCGCAACAGCAGACTGAGAAGGTTCTTCTGTTATACTAGGCTTCATCTCAGTTTCTGATAGTTAGAGGTATGATAGTCAACTGTATGACAAGACTTGTAGTATGTCTTCTGCACAGTTTCCAGAGACATCAGTGACTTTCAATGTCCATATAAGCGTTCAACCCTGTTCCCTCCTCATATTCAGTCTTTGGCCTCTGCAACTTCCTGTGGTGTAAAAGTCTGTGGATATACTGCTTTGTGTGGGAAATACTGCTTTGATTTATAAATTTTCACTTTCTCATATTTTAATGAACATTCACTTGAAAATCACTTTGAGGGGAGGCCATACAGCTATCTGGACTAATTGGATTAACCCTATATTTCTCATCAGTGTTACTTCTGTCTTTGATTTATTTCAGAGAGCTCATAACATGGATAAATAATAAAATTTATATGCTTTCATGAAAAATTGATCAAGAGCCAAAATTGCTATTTAATACTATATGAGAAATGCATAATTCCAGGAAATATTATGCTTACTTTAAACAAAGATTTTTTCATAAGGGATGTGGGTTGGTTTTTTTTTTCCTAGTAAAAATGTGAGTGAAATTCTACATTGTCACATTTTGAAAAGCAAATACTAAACTTCCCTGGACTAATCAAGACTGAAGCAATCAAAGTAACCTATTCCTATCACTTTCTCCTAATATTTATACAGAACCAACTTAAAGCTCTATTTTCTCATCACCCAAATGCTATTTGGACAAGCACTTATAATTGATTTTATACTCATGAGAATTTTATCTTAGTTTACAGACATAATTCAAAGTTTAATGTGGACCTCATAAAAGGGCAGGTCTTTCCTATTGGAGAAAATCATATGGTAGTGGGAGAGGTAAATGGGAGAGGAGTGAATGCACCTCATGCCAGTTTGGCTTAGGGCAAAGTCCCTTCGGAGTGGCACTTGGCAAAATGCATTGTTGTAGTTGCATAATGCTGGCTAGGGATATACTGCCTCCCATGTGATTCATGGACTACATGAGACACTAAAGTTGCTGTGACACATGACTCACATAATTTTAGAAAGCCATAATCTTCTGTGGATGTGTATCAGGCACCTGAGCCAGCCAAAGGGGCTCACCTGATGCCCAGAGCAGCTGCAATCTCAAATATTGAACAGCGACAGGAAGGAAAAATCTAATGTGTTTACAGAGAGGAAAAGAAAGGAAATGCAGGTATTTTCACAATTTTTTGCTGTATTTATTGTAGTCCTGCACCAAACTGTACAAATAAATTTGCAACACTTCCAACTTCCCTCCTGATAAATACATCCTAATTTTGGTTGTACAGCTGGGGCTGTCTGATGAGGGTGATAGGATGAAGCACTGTGACGCTAATGAATTGTAGACACTCACTGTGCAGGAAGCAGATTGGCATGCTCAGATAGAGGAACCCGCAGCTTGGCCATAGTGCAATATTTGGTTTAGTGCAGAAAACCCTCCCAGTTTATAGCATTTTTATTGATTTTTTTAAAAACATGTATTAATAACTGGAGCACAAGTAGGCAATAAAACTCTTTTCTGAGCTTTCTCACTTGTTTGACTTAACTAAATAAGTGTTTATTTTTATTTTTGTTTTAGAACAAAATAGAACTCACTACCCAGTGGACCTTAAGTATGTAAAACTCCTAGCATGTATAATTTGTTGATTTAGTTTTAATCTTTTTACATAAAAGTGTTGTTAAGATGTATACTTTCACCGTTAATCTTCTTTCTCCTTGATTACTTTTGTTCTGCATAATCAGTTTAGCTGGAGGTTTGAGAAAACATCTGTGGTGCTATGATCAGAACCGATTTTTGGGGGGAAGCAACAATGCACAGAAATGGAATCATATATTTGAAGCTCATTGCAGAAAGGATATAATAGATGATAAGGAAAATATAAGAAAGATATGCTTCTCTTAACTTTTCTTGAGAAGCAGAACTTGACCTGGAAAATTATGGTTGTGTAATATCCTAAAAATATTATTTTAGACTCCGTTACACATTCTCTCTCATGTTAGAGATTTTTTTGTCCCTTTAACATGAAGATCTTCATTAAAAAGCCCCTGTAGGATGGCAGTTGTGAATGAAGTTTCCCTTTCTGGAACTCTGTCTTCCCAAGTTTTCCACTACAAGCAGAAAACTCCTTCACTTCAAGGTACCTCTTTTACTTGGATCAGAGAAACCTAGAAACCGTCGCCACAGTGCAATCTCCAGGTCGGTAATTGCTCAGGAAAATGAGCTGTCCAGGGTGTTCGCCTCTGGGCTCAACAAGTCGCTATTGCCAACAGAGGCAGCTGATTCAAAATTGTAACCTCTTGGGGAAGTGGTTGCAAGCCATGATAAACACTGCAGATGAGCAAAGGTAAGGGATTAGTGCTGTCTT
>NC_031773.1:33188360-33293107 GCF_001522545.3 Parus major | reverse complement strand
CCTGCTCGGCCGGGCTGTGGCGTGCAGGCCCGTCAGGTCCGTGTCGGGGTGCAGGCTCGTGTGCCGCGCTGCCTCCTCCGAGGAAGGGAGCTCCAGCACAGCCAAAGCGCGGATCAATAGCCAAGGCCCGTAATTATCGGCCGAAAAATGAGCGCCGTGCTGCGTCTTCAAAGCAGGGGCGCGTTGGGCTCAGGAGCGCAGTAAAGTGTGCGGAAAGGACACAAAACAGGCGCACGCCGAACTGCATTTAGCCAGGGCTCTCTACTGTGCTGCTGCAGAGCTCTCTTCTTAACATCACAAAGCGAAGATAATTAGTGTCAAATCAAGCGTTGTTCTTTTTTTTTCGGTGTTAGGTTTTTTGTCTGTTTGTTTGCTCGCTTTTGTTGTGCATTCGGAACTGTTTGGGTTGCAAGACAGCTTCAAATTAATTTTGAATGAATGTTCTGTTACCCAGATCCATGTTTAAGCTCCAGGTGATTTTTAGAAACAGCATCTCCTGGAACATGAAGTGCAGTGCACATAATGCTCTACATAATAGATTATGTTTTGCTTTGTACATTACGTTCCACATCCAAAAATAAACCTACTTTTTTTACTTTATCACAAGCTGACAATAAGAAGCCTGTGCTTCTCAGACTGAATTAAAATAATGTAAAAACATGACTGCAATAAATAAAAATGTTATTTTTAGCTTGACTCAAAATTTCTTGGTTCATGACTGAGAGTACTTCACAGTGTGTGGATCAGCATCCGAAGTGTCCTGACTTTGTCTTGTGTCCTGGACTTGTGTGCAGATCATCCCTGTCTATCTTGCTGTCCCGCATTGAAGTGCCCATGGAAAATAAATATGAATAGACCAAAAAACAGGTAAAAAATCAGATCTAAAACAAGGGTTGTGTTGTAGAGCACACCTGCTGACGGTCTAGACATATTTCAGGTATGGAGATGCTTGGGTTATTCCTGGTGCTTTTGTCCAATTTGTGACATGATAGATTTATCACCTGCAGATCTTGTGTCATTCCTGCTATTAATTCTGGAAGACAGAAATACTATATTTAAAGGTTTTTTTTTTTGGAGTTTCCAGGTTAGATGAACTAGCAGATTGTGAGCCCTTTGGTACAGTTCAGAGTATCACCTGAAAAAAAAATTTAGAGGTGGTAGTTAGGAACAAGCAAACGACATCTTAATTGAACTTCTAGTGTTGGTTGCAGTTATGATTACTACATCTAATCACAGGTTAAGAATATGTGTTCACATCTATGAATGCACAAGCTGCTGGTGAATGAAATGATTGGTTGCTTTTGCAAGGAGAATTCACTCTTCTGGATTTCTCACAGCCCATATAGGTACTGTCAAAGTATTAAGATCTAATTGGGTTCACATACTTGCCTAACGGTGGACTGATTTAGTAGCTAGTCTTCCAGAAAAAAAAGTGAAGCAGATTAGTAGGTCATGTGCAATTGAATGTTTTATATGCATCTGAGTCTTATCCACAGATAGTTTTAAAGGGCAAGGAAATGAAATATGAATGAAAAGGTCATCATCATCACCTCCAAACCACCTCAGAGATTAGCACTAGCATACGAACAATCTCATGCAGGGCCTTTGAAGAGGCAGGAAAAGACATCAGTCTCTGCTTTTCTGTTTGCAATAATGAAGGATGACCAGTGAAGCCCTGGGACCCCCATATGCTGTGTTTCATGCTCGGGGCTCTTCCACTTTGGAGCCTTTTTTAATAGTTGGACTTGCTAGATTTATTGTCCACAGTCATTTACAGAATAGATTATGATAATTTTTATTCTTGTATGTGTATTACTAAGCAAATTCTGTAGGCAGTGTAGGAGACTAAATATTATGCAAGCTGTTCTATTTATTTTCTGTTGTGTTTTCATCCTTTCCATAAGTAGACTTACTAAATACGTCTTCCTCTTTCTTGTGGTCATCAATAGCTTCTTTGTGAATTACTGTGCCTCAGGGGAACAACTTCAGAGTTGATCCACTCCAGTGAAAATGTTAATGCTTTACATATTAAAAATTAAAATTATTATTAAAGTAATTTTAAGACTATTAAAATATATAACAACTAAAAATTGTAATTATGTATTAAAGATTAAAATTATTTCAACAAAATGTTGCTGTCCTTCACCCAGTAAAATTCAGGAGGCTGAGGTGAAGCAGGGCTTGAAACAGTAATGTGATCATGAGAGAAAGATTCTTAGCAGTACAACATGGTCTTGGAGAAGTGTCCTCCTAAGTTGTGTTTGGGACAGCACAGGTCACTATTCATGAAGTAATCACACACCTTCCAAACCCTTAGCCCACCATGGAAACAAATGGCAGCAGATGAACTGGTGTCTTCCTTCAGTTCTTCTTTCACACCGTGGGATGTTCTGTCATATGATGGTGACAGCTGGAGCTCCCTTAATAGCAAAAGAAGGGGGGGAAGGCACTGTAGCAGTTCCACATAAGAAGGTAGCCTACACATGCCTGTTTCTCATGGATACACAAAAGTCCATTTATTTGTATATTCTTCCTTTGGTTTCTTGTGCTGTTAATGATGTAAATTCAGATATAATCCTGATTTTGAACATAAAAGCAGCAGCTGGTTTTCTGAGGGTCTTGTGACACACCTCTTGTTAGCCAGCAGAACTCTATATCTTTCTCTTCAAAGCATTTCAGACCGTTTTCTATTAGGATGTTCCTGCTGCAAGACAAAGGGGAGAAGAGCTATTTTCCCATCCCTTTTTATTGTATGTGATTATCTCAAAAATATTTAAATATATTACTTTAGTTAAGAGTGGCAGAACCAGTTTCAATATAATAGTGTTTTAAATATTAACCTATTCTTGCCAATATCAAAATAACAAAAATATATATTTGTATTTTTAAAAATAAATTTATGTAGAATTTGCCTGACTAATCAAGACTGAGAAAGGTGCAGGAATTTTCAAATACTTTTATTTCAATACCAGCATAAGCAGTTCATGCAGTAATGTTATAGGCAACAAAGTGAAAATATAAGCTATGAAAAATTGCTGTGTTAATCAGGATAGCACTCAAAATCAGAGGAGACCTCAGCTTAGTTGAGAAGTGCAGGGTATGTTTTGTCATATAAACTTATGTCCTAGCTATGTCAGTCCAACTGCAATGAATGTGTTTTGTTTCTTTACTTGTAGTCCTGAAGGCTTTGATCTTTCCAAATCCTCTTGGAGCCACTCTGCAGGTCCTTTTATTGTGTTTCTCCCAGAAAAATAATCCAAACGGTAAGTCTGTACACTCTAAGCTGTAATAAATTGTCTTTTCCACTGAAATGCCTTAGTTTATAAAATTCCACAGACAAAAAGGGAGAATAAAATGTTATATTCAAAATGATGTGGCAAATAAGCACAAATCTGCATATTTGCTTTCAGAGGCCAAAATTTCAGGTTTTGTTAACTCTTGTGTAACTGCAGGCTGACATGAAAAGAGACAATTGTGCTCCCAACAAAGGTAGCAGCAGTCTGTGCTGGGAAAGTGGGAATATTGCCTCATCTTTTGGTTGCGGCTCAGTTAGATTGGATTAAGTGTAACATAAAACCACATCCAAAGGGCATCTACAAGAACTCCTACTGACATAGCTATTGTAGGAGAATAGCTGGCATTATTCATCGCTTGCTCAGAGTTGTCTTTTTATAGGTATTCAATTGTTTTGGGATCATACATGTGAGCATTGCGTTCCATCTTTTTTCCCCTCTATAAATGCCTGTCAGTCTGCTGATTGTCTTGGTTAAACTGCTCACTCTCTGGTTCAGAGCCAGGTTGAAAATTATGGTTAATCAGGATATGATTTGCAAATGGTATGCATATTCTAATCCTCAAGGCAGAAAAGTGTATTAGAGAAGATAAGTATAGTGCAAAAGGTGGTAATAAATTCAATTCCCTCATTTGAATCCACTTTCATATGAGCTGCTAATCAGAGAGCTCAGTTACCTTCAGAAAAGGTATGAAATTGAATTTCCAGCTTAATGTCACATCCTATTTTTTGATAGCTTCCCTTTCCCTTGTTTAAAAACTTGTGTCAAAAATTTCATTTTTACCCTAAAGATTGTCACTAATCTATTTTTTGCAATACCTTTTTGCAGTTCAACTCCTCTTCTAAATTGATTGAAAGTTCCTAAACTTCTTAACTGCATGAAACACATCTTTCTTTCTCTGAATTGGCTATATGCATATACAAATAAAAGAACAGCACCACAATGACCACTTTGAGATGTTATTTGATATTTTAAAGAATTTAAGCTCAAGAATAACTTTGTTACATAGTTTCTGTTTACTTCTGATACCGGGAGTGCCTCTGAATTTGGATAAAATCTTCACTGCTCACTCACGCATTGTACGTGCTTTGAGCACAGGCTGGCGCAAGTTTGTTCTCCAGGCTTCCTCTTTGTCAAGCTCAGCTATTTAGAGATAGAGTTTCAGAGAAGAGAAACCTCCTCCATAATATTCAGGTTTGTTTTTTTTTTTAAACTTGAACACTCCCAGATTTCAGGAAGGGCAGTTTCTATCATTACTGTGTTATGAATACGCAGTATTAGTCTGGAACTGGAAAGCAATATATCTTATTCCGAGAGCTGGCCAACCTTGTCACTCTGGCCCTGATCCACGTCTCTGCAGCTCTGCTGAGCAATGTTCACGTGAGCACTTAGCAAGGGTCGGAGAGGACATGTGCCTGTGCCCTCTGTGAGCTCATTGCTCCTGCTGCAGTGATTGTATAGCAGGTGCCAGCCCCTATCCCACTGCTGGGATTCCACCAGAAAAGCTGAGTGTCTCACTTGTGTCACCAAGGTTTTGAGGAGAGGCTGTCCCACTTGTACCACTGGCATTTTCAGGAGTGGCTGTGCTGTACAGCCGGCAGGTGTAGGGGATGGGCTGCACCAGGTACAGAAATGCTATAGCCAACAGGGATCGCTCTCATCTGCAGCTTGCATAGGGCCCATCCTGCCTGCAGAGACACCAGAGGAGAACAAAGGGTCAGGTTTTCCTCCCAACAATCCCTAAGAGTGCCAGGGACATGAGGCTGCCCAGATAGCCAGGGGGTTTGATCTTGAGGAGACCGCAGAATAAATAAC
Organism: Parus major; assembly: GCF_001522545.3. Classification (NCBI taxonomy): domain Eukaryota; kingdom Metazoa; phylum Chordata; class Aves; order Passeriformes; family Paridae; genus Parus; species Parus major. The sequence goes on along the minus strand of NC_031773.1, from coordinate 33,287,999 downwards.
TGTTTTAAGTCCCACAGCAGCTTCTTGCTGCCATACAAGTCAGGGACTCACCCCAGAGGAGGAGCCATCAGCTGCTACCCACACCATAAAACAATTATGTGTGCACTGATTACAGTTGTTACACGATCCAGGTGTTGCTCTGAAAAGTAAGTCTTCTGATTGTTTAAAACATTAGTTATTTTCTTTGTTATTTTCCTTTTGATTGTTTAGAATATTGTTCATTTTCTTTTTCTTTTTTCTTTTTTAAGAAAGGGTGAGATGTCATCCTGAAAAAGAAATCTTCTGATTTTGTTTTCATAGTTTTTAGACACTTTCCTAGGAAAGTAACTATAAACATAGTTTATACATTCTTTCTAAGAAACGTCTTTTGATGGACATTTTGCATGACCAGTGTGATTTGGAAGGTGGTAACTTAATTATCCAATCCCTGGTCATTGTCAAGAATCTATAAATACTAGAGTCAGGAAAATAAAAGCTCTCTTTTTTCTATTACCCACTGAAACGTGTTTGTGTGAATCATTCCATGTCCTTTCGTGACACACAGGTTTAGATTTAAACACCACAAAGGGAAGCAAATAAGCAGAATATGAATTGATGAAAGCCATGTGCACTGTTGAGCTGATTCCACCAGCCTTACTGTCAGAATACTTGTGTTTCATACAGCAAAGTGATGGTTTTCCAGACCATTCTCAAGGACTGCTTCAGCATTGTTTTCATGGATCTGAATAGAACATCCTTTGGCTGTTAACAGCTTAGTGGCAGAAAAGTATTCCTTATTCTCAACAAGGTTATTTCTTTAGGAGTTTTAAAGGTATCTTAGGAATAAAAAATTTGCATATGTAATAATTAACTTCTGGCATAAAAGGTCTCATTCTGATTTAGCCCAAATTAATTTTGAGTTACAGAAAGTACACAAAATACTCATAAATATTTAGCATTTTGCTAACCCTTTAAATCTGAATTTATTATTTAATTTACAAGTTTTATGATTTATTCATTGACTCTGTCTCTGTAAGTTAGGTAAGAGTACCATGGTATTTATTTTAATCAAAAGGATACATTTGAGCTGAAATTTCCAAAAGTACCTATTGAATTTGTGAGAATCAGACGCCTAGAATGTCAGTCATTGCAGTATCATTGTCAGTATCAGCAGTAATCAGGAAACACTGGTGAAATTTAGCATCTTTATATACCTGAGTTGCTCAAAATGAGTGAACATATGTAAAAATACTGATTCTCTCTTCCTGCAGGTGCAAGGTCACAAGATATCATTACTAGAGGGGAAAAAACATAGAAAATTTCAGAATTACTGGAAGAATTCAATCAATGAAAACAATAATTAAAAAATGTAATTTGAATAATTGAAAATGCAAGTAACTAAATAGAAACTCCTGGTTTGTGCCTGGAATACATTTGGGATAGCTGTAGAGGTTCAAACTAGGAGAACAGTTGGAAATCTATTAGAAGAAAGATGTCATCCTAATATTAATCTGATACTTTACTTCAAAAGAAAAAACCCAGTACCTATAATTGTAATTTTGTTTTATATGTGTGTCTTTATTCCTTTTCTTTATATTCAAGTAGAAATATAAAATTTTATAATGAAGTGAGCACTATCTATTAGAAGCAATGGAGAATTTCACAGACAAAAATAAAAGAAATTCTATCTGTGTTTCAGGTAGGAGTTATGTCTCTGTCAGACATTTTGCATTGAATTAAAAATCAGACATGAAAGAATAAAAAAAAAAAAAAAAGAGGAAAAAAAGCAAAACATATCAGAAAAATGTGGGGTTTGTCAGCCAGATACAAAATGGCTCTAATGGCTGTTTCTATGGCAACTAAAAATGAATGGCTCAGAAGATAAACTCTGTGGGTTGTTTTTTTTAACAGAGGCAGTAAGGTTGCTATGTACTGCCACACACTCCAAATAATATTCTCTGTCCGAAGGTTGAACATTTAAAGATTCAGTATCACCACCATATAATTTCACACCAATGAACTGCAACAGCTTTTAGTTGACAGGGCTGCATCCATGACAGAGACTCAATTGCTCTGCCCTGGGCAGTAAAACAGAGCCCCAGTTTGCTGAAACTAAGTGACTTATTTTCTGAACTGATGCCCACCAGTGCTCACCCATCTTTTACATTTGCCAAAGCCAACTCAGCAGTTTTTAACTCCTTGGAATTACATACCCTTTCTTCAAGGTAAATTTATTACACATCATTGCTACAAGATTCACAGCACCCTTCCAAGAGCAGCTGAAGTCCTCCAAGTGCTCAAGTGGAGACTGCCACTGGAGGAAGGGAAGCTGCCCTTCTGCAACCCCTCCTCCTCTGCCTTCACCTTCCCTGTGTGCATTGTCTGGCTCACGATACAATTTAATCCTGAATACCCCTGACTGTAAAGGACAGATAAGACTTTGTTAATTCTGGGTCCCTCTATCCTATTATCAATGCTCAGCCTGTCCAAGTTATCACAGAGCGTGCAACACATGCTCACTGTTTCATGCAATAAACAACTTCTGGTAAGCTGCAACATGGCCATCCCATTCTTTCAGACTCTTTGAACTGAGAAAAAGCAGACAAAAGAGCAGTTATGACTTGGGGCCACAATGGTACTATGTGTGAACAGTTCAAGACCAAGGGCCAGGGATTTATGGAGAGGAAGGAGACATTCTCCAGAGGGGACCAGCTGTAAAAAAAATAGCTCTAAGTCCCTCTGCACTGCTTGGCACAGCTCTGGTGCTACAGAGAGTGAAAAACTGTTTTTCTCTTTTCTTCAGGTATATGTGCTATAAACATGTTGAACAGAGGACTTTCAAACTGGAGTGCCTTCAAGCAGTAACATTTTTCACACCAGCTTACTAAAAAGCCCAGCATCAAACCAGCTGATATGGAATTAAATCCTTAGGAGGCCCCATCTGAGGCACAACCAGCTTCCATCAGTCTTTATATGAGATGACCTCTCAGTGAACTAGGGTATCATATGTTTTATTAAGGTCTGTTTTCCATTGCTCAGTAAAATTTCCAACAGGGGAATCATTCACAGTACAAGTGAGAAGGAGCAGGGTGCACAATACAGTTCACTGGAAAGAGGGAATTACCCAGCTGTAAATCTCTGCAGCCTTTGCAGTGCAACTGTCAGACGCCAAAAGGTCTGAGGAATCAGCAGGAAGGGCAGGCTGGTTTGAAGAAGTAGAGAGCAAAAAGAAGGGAGCCCCATCACTCTAAGACACAAAGCAGTATAGTCTTGTATTAAATAATGCAACCAGGTGCATTTTGGATGTGAATTCTCCTGACTTTACTTGGAAACAAAGATGTTGGAAGCAAAGATGTTGAGAAAATATGAAATACCATTTGGCAGGTTCAGTAAATTAGTGGATGTGGTCTAAACAGAAATTATATCCTACAAAACCTCACTTTTCGGGGTCATGGTTTCTTTCATTGCATCAAGAAAACTAAAGCCTGATACAGGAATAGTGCTAGCACTTTTTACTTCATTCTGGAATGTGATGTATTTACACATTTGCATGAGAGTCTCTGAAACATAATTAACTCTGATTTAACAAACATGTAGAAAAATAAGATTATTGTACATCACTGATTACTCTGCAGGGCTGTCCAGACTACAGCAGCACAATGAATATGGGCAGTAAAATTGTGAGCTGTGTATCAACTGCACCTGTCCTAAGAGCTGGTTATGTCCCAGTCATGATACCAGCATGCCTGAAAGATCTCTGAAGACTACTTTCTATCTGCCTTTACCTTGCTTGAATCTGTCCTTTCAGTGTGTTCCAGTTACCTACAAAATGACAAGGTTCTGAAGCCCAGATCTGTCTTTGAGATTGCAATGTTAGTGTACTGGGATATTTCATATATGCTCGTTGTACTGGAGCATTGGGATTTCTGCATATGGAAATCTACAACTTTGCATCCCTGCTCTGGCAGATAGACACAAAATTCAATTCTGTGGCATCTCTTTTGGTAGGGAGGTACTCAAGGTTAGGAGAAAGTACATTCAATTCAGACCATAGAAAAAAGCCTTCTGTTTGGCCATCCTGAATTCTGAAGCAAGATTTATACACCCTCAAAAAGTCTTTATTGTAGTTTATATGTCTGTTTGGTTTCCTAAAACTGTATTCTAACTTTGCTGTTTTAACTCTGAATGTCCTTCCATTTATGTTCATATATGATATGACTTTGAGTGCTTGTAAACTCATAGATTGATTTGATTGCAATTGCAGTGGAATATAAATGAAAAATAAGCTCGGCAGAGGGAAACCTTAAAATAGATCCAGACTCTCTGTGTCTATTACTACAGTAGATGGCACTGTAGCTTAAGTCAAATGACTAAGTCATCTGGACTGGGGATCTCACAAACCTCTAAATAGTAATCTTTGAGCAATTTTAAAGAACACTCCAACAAGGAGTAAGATCAGGGTTTTGGCATGCATCTGTGTTGTGGCTGAATTCCAGTTTTAGATATTTCAGGTCAAATTGTTTCCTTAGGAAAACTCTGAATCATGCATTTACATAATAGTTTTTCCATCTGCTTGCATTTCTCAACTCAGAGAGTTTCTTCGTTACTTTTAATACTTCACCTGAAAACACGTGCATCTTGTTTTCTTTATTAATTTATGTTACAATTTTGGGCTGTTATCAGCAACATACAACATAATGATCTAATGAGCTATCTTGTTATTACTCACTGAAACAGTCATGTCTTGCTATAAATTGGGAGAATACATCCTGGAAAGATACTGCAAGCACTTGGTATTTACACACTAATAGGACTCATCTGAGCTCGAATTGTATATCTGAATCTATATCCCTAATATTGGAGCATCCCAAAATTGTTTACTGTTTGGACTCTCATAATATTCCAGGAGGTAGGATAGCAATGTTATCTATATTTCTACATAGAAAATCAAAGAGAGAGACCAAATATCTTCACCTCATCCACTTAGGGACTGCATTAGAATGGAGACTTGCATTATATATGGAATATATCTTCATCTTAAATATACATAGAGCATATTTTGGTTCTGCATATCCCATTTGAAGAAAACAGTGCACTTTCTTCTAAACTATTATTTAGTTTATTCAGGTGTTTTACAGAATGAAGGCTCAGATTAAAATGATTGCTGCTGTTAGGCCATATATACTTTGGAAATGTCCTTAATGTTGGATATCCAAAATAAAGATGGTTAGACCAGCTTAAGGCATTTGTAGCTGTTACTAAACCTTTTTATTTTTACTAAACTTCTTTCTGGTGTATTGAGAAAAATCATAGATATGTAAATAAATCAATTCTCTAGCTTGATAATATATTTAAAAGACAAACTAAATCTCTCCAAGGAGCAGAGGAAGAATTCCACAAGAACACATAAGAGATGTAAATCTTCCCATGATGTATCATTTTATTGTTCAGTGTATACTGAAATACAGCTGTGGCAGCTACTGCATTCCATCAGGGTCATCACTTTCTTCAAGATAATTTTAGTTATGTATGGAGCTTTGTTTCTTCACTAATTCACGGCCAAGATAAAACTAGATCTTGAGGTATAAGGTTTTTTCCTAGTGTTAAGAAAGAAATTCAGAAGGAGCTCTAGTATTTTATACCATATTTTGTTGGTGTCTGTATGTCTGTATCCATCAAACCAATTATGTTGCTGGTAGTACTTCCTGTAATGCAAGGACATGTTTTTTTTCTAGTATAACAAAAAGAATTTTAAGACAACAACAGCTAAATCTGAAAGTCAGGGAGAAGAAGATATTGCTGTCTTAAGAATACTTTTAATTTGGCAAAGACTTCACAGGGCCTTTCCAAAAGCTAAATCTTCTGTGATTCATTTGCACTGAGGTACACTAGATTGCCAGAATGAAAGCATTGAGCACATTTCCATGCAAAGATGGAAAATCCTCAGAACTGTTATTCATAATGTATTTTTTTCTTAAGACTGATTTATTTTTTCTTACCTTGATGCATAAACAATCACGTAGGAAACCTTGAATAAGCAACTATTCAAGACATAATTTGACACAGTAAACAACTGGGCCTGGATAAGATAAATAGTTGAAACAGTAAAAGAGTGAATCTGGTGCAAACTGCAGGCATGGATTTTATTCCAAAAAGAGTAGTTACCAAGGACTATTTTAAAATAAAAAATTGCTATGAAAATCTTGAAGGAAAATATGTCCACTGTAGTTTCACAGCTGTCATATATTTAATATTTAAACTCTGCAGAATTATTGATAATAGGCTTCTAAGCAAGATTCCCTGAGTTAACCTTCAGTGGAACCTTACTCTCTCTGTTAACAGGGGGCTCCTAAAATAGGTGCCTTAATTCAAACAGTGTGAATGTTCTTCTTGGGCTGCTATAATTTTTAAAATATATTTCGCTGAAACATTACATATGTAACTTGTTTATGAGATGATACAGTTAGATCATTAAACTACAAATATTAAATAAAAGTACAAAAACCCTTAGATCCAGGGTACTGCTTTAGCTGTGAACGTTTATAGTGTGCTATAAGCCATTTATATATATCATTAAAAGAATAATCTTGAAAATATGTTTTTATAATAGTGGTTATATTAATTTTATAGTCAGAATTATTCTTTTCATCTGACCATTACAGATTTACAAGCTAAAGCAAGCTTGCTATGAATGTACTGAATCTCTGTTTGATTCTACTGTGCCAGAACCTATATTAAGTTTTTTATTTCTTCTACAAGTCCTGTGAGGTTATGAAACAACTTGGAAAAAAATTCTTCAGTACCAACTCCATATGGGTATGCAGTGTAACTCTCTGCTTTTGACCCATGAAGATTCTTGGATGACTCAGACAAACAATTCTACTTATGGGAAAAATAATTTTAAATTTCTTGTATCACTTTTTAAACACATTATTTGCACGTATCTTTTCTAGCCTCTCAAAACTTGCATTGCAGTTTGCTTCCTAAAAAAGAAATTATTGAAGAGAGTGCCTATCCCTGATCTTTACTTACGTCTTCAGCTTTCTCTTCATTTCAGGCTGGAAAAAAAATTTCCTTTATACTTCTTCTGTGGGAATGGAACAAAGTCCATGCCCAACTGGTATAAAATTGAATCCTTAGGTTTTAAAATGCTTTCTAAGAGCTAAATTTGTGTACTGAGCTGCTGTACACTCTAGGTCAGTTTTAATTTGACAATAAGTAAAATTTTTTACCTATATGATCAGGGAAATGTGGCCCACAGATCAAAATGAAAACTGTTCTGTTTCCTATTATGGGGAACAAACACATTTTCATATACAAAGATGTTTCTTAACATCTTTTTGGGGTTTGTTTGTTTGTTTGTTTGTAAAGTAGAAGAAATTCTAAATGTTTTATACTGCGTTTAGTACACTTACCATAAATAGTAATTTTATAATAAGTATTTGATTTCACTTATTACCTGCTATGGGAAATTCCATATTTAAGTACTCAGTAGCTAACAGTTTTCTTGTAGGCATATCGATATTACACCTGCTATGATGAATTTAACAACCATAGGCCGAATGAAGCACATTCACTTAACAGAAAAGCTTAAGACATGACTATGGAAGACTTCAATGTCACAGTTTCATTTGGAGATGGCAGTAATGGGCAATCACATGGAGTTTTTGCTTTTGTAATGCTTGGTGCTGTGCCAAAGCTATCAGAGTTTTCAACTGGTTTTTTACCCAACTTCATAAGCGTCTCCCAAATCCTTAATTGAAAACAACTCACTGCCTGTATTTTCTGAAAGGAGAGAAAATATCAAAATATTTATCTTAGAAACAAAATATTGGATCAAACTGTGTCCTGTAGATAATTTGTTGGGACAACAGGAAACTTGGCTGGAAAAAGGGGGTGATTATGTAAAAAAGATTTATGACATACACAGTTCTCTGTGTGGAGTCAAATCTCCAAGTAAATGGGCATTTCTTCAGGTTCCATCCTATATTGTGTCATTTTAGTGTCTGTGTGGATGAAGGTAGGAGGAACATCAGGGAGGAATATCCTGAAGAAACAGCAGACCTTTCTGTTTGCTTTCAGATATTTTAGATAATGCTTTACCAACATAAAAAATATGCATGAGCTTTTAATTGTTCGTTGGATCTCAGAATAGGCTAAGCACTAGATAAGCAGATAGGGAATTAAAAAAAAAACCTGGAAACTAATATAACTGTTCTGGTGATTTAGCAGCAGCTTTTGAAATTCATGCAAACTCAGGAAGCAAAAGAGCTTCTTGGTGAGATGATAGACACAAATGGTTGATTAAATCTAACAGGGGAATAAAAAGGCCACTTCTGCAGGAGATAGGTGATACCTCTCCCAGTTCCAGCAGACTGCTTGAGTTTCTCAAATGGGCTTTTGTTGTGTTCATGCTCACAAGGGGAATGCTTAATGTGAATAATCTCTCTAATCACTATGCAATATGAAAGTTTATTTTTTCTGGAAAGGGCACTGCAAAAGCTCATGAGAGAGAGGATGAAAAGGGTGTGAACTCTGAGTAGTTGTAAACTGAGGGGCTAGAAAAATCCAGTCCTTGTAGGGCAGTGGAAAGGAACAGAAGAAGAAAGGAATATTAACCTGAGAACAATGGGTAACACAGCAAACATGTTACAAGAAACATGGAATGCTTTGTAAGGGAATCAGTGGGAGTTTTGTGCTGTGTCTGTGGCCGGCAACAGAGACTCTCAGGACAGCAATGAACAGTATTGAGCTGAGAGAAGATATCACCAGATGGTTTTTCTCCTTTCTTGCATTCATTTTTCTTTTGTCTGTTCTGATTTCCCTTTGTTTTATAGCTTGTACTTCTACCCTTCTACTCTAGAAGCATTCTTAGTACTATATACTGGGAGCTTGCAATTATGATAACTGGAGACACTGAAATAGTTTTCCTTTGCATTCCAGGGTGGCTGGGGAGGAAAGATGACTTTAATGTGTACTTTTAAAGATACTTTGTAAAAACATTTAAACTCTCTGCATCATTAATTGGAGTAGTTAGAATTAATACTGTAACTTCAAGAAAGGCAAGGATATTGGATGGATTTCATTGGTTTATACAACCAGGACTTACAATGTAGCAGTGCGTACATTATTTAATATTTATCCCCAAAGACATTGAAAAAAAAAATTTTATATCTCTCTAACTATCCATTGCATAGTCCTAGAATCCCAGGATTACCCAATAACTGAAACTGGAAGACATGCAAGGAAGTTTCGAGGTTTTAGTTTTAAGGTTTCTTTTTTGTTTCTCATTATCCTACTCTGATCCTACACTGTTAGGTAATAAATTTAATACATTTCCAAAAGTCAAAGCTGTTTTGCCTGAATCTCTACCCACAAGCCTCAGGAGGGGGGTGATGGAGCAGCTTCAGTGGGCACCTGGCATCTAGCCAGGGTCAACCTACCACATGGTGTATGCCAGGGAGCCAGTATTGTTTTCAGGAGGACACACAGGTCAGAAGCATATAAGGCTTCATGTTGATACTTCAAAATATTCATACCAGAATTCCTGAATTATGTCTTTTAGCTGTTCTGTATGTGTGTAAGTATGTATACTTGTGGAAGGATGAAGAGAAGGCAGAGGACTGCTGATTAAACAGAGTGCCTCAAAAATGTCTAGCTGGCCAACATCCAAACCAGATTAATGTCTAAAAAAGGCTATAATCTGTACATTCAGGTGAGTATTTTATGATATGTAATACAAGAAACATCTGTGGCTCCAGCCAGCTGCTCATGAAAGGAAGTTCTGATTACAAAGCTGTCACAGCAGTCTAATGCTAATCTTTATGCTTAATGGAAATTTCAAAGAGAAGAGAACACTGAACAGTTCTTACCCTCTGGAACTGAGAACTGATGTGAATTGCAAGCCTTCCAAACCCCAGAGACCCCAGAACGTGATGATTCACAAGAGTAGTTTAAAAATAGAGGGGGTTAAAAATAGTAAAAGTTCTTTCTGTTGATATGCTGGTTTAAATCCATATAGGTTGCATTTTCTGGCTACATAGGCTTGAAATCTTTTGAAAAATGCAGCTACTTAAAAAGCATATAAATAGCAACTGAGGACATTGTATAATCCCCTAAAATCATGAACTTGGTCTTATACTGATGACCATGGTTTTGACACTGTAGAAGTGCCCTGTTAAGAGTCAGGATCAGGAGTTTTATTCCACCCAGATCAATACCTTCTACAGGAGGATGATAATTAAACCCACAAAAGCTAAGGCATGACTTTCTGCTTTTTATTAACAGGAATCTCAGCTGAGAATAAGGCTGATGGTTTCATCTGAAACACTGAATTCCTGATCGTGCTGTACAAATCATCTCTCTTTCCTAAGTCATGTAAAGGGGCCAGCATGAGAAGATGGATGGGTCTGACATGGACAGCCTTCTGCAGGCTACCCTGCACACCCTGAGAGCTTACCTGATATCAGTGCTGTGTGCTACAACTCCAGTTTGTCCTTGAAATGCCCTTTGCACTGTGATTTGATGGGGTTACTGGAAAACGGTCCTACAGCTGTTTTCCTGAGTGCCTGTCTGTGCTCCAGAAACCTTCTCAGTTACAGAGTGTTTAGGACTCTTCCAAAATACTTTTCTTTCTTTTTCAGGGTGTAAAGGTTTTAGGGTGCCAGTGAAGCTCTTGTGACAAGGCAAATCCTAACATCCTTCTTCAGATGTCATTTAGATTTGACTTAGTCAAAACTCCCACTGACTTCACTGAGCCATTTGAGATTTGGCACTAGGACATTAGCACATTGCAATCAGCTATGAAAGCAGCAACAGAACTGAATCCCATAGAGTCACATCAGAGTAACATACTTTATTTCCATCCAAGTAAAAAGGTCTTCCGTGACTTCCTTTTCAGGCCAAATCTAAATCTAAACACATTATTCATCTGTGCACAAGTCTGTTTGCTTTCCAAGCCAAAACTCACTAGAAAAACAGGAAATAAGATATAAAACTAGGTTGCTCTGCTCTGTTAATTTGTCAAAGCCACAAAATGTGTTTTTCATTAGCTTTCAAGCATGGGGTGCTTGTGTTTAGTGCATGTTTAGTGCATCTGTCTACCCATCCATCCATCCATCCATGCATCTTATTTTTTCTGAGCAGAGCAAAAGTTCAGCACAGTTTTCAGCTATATTGCTTAGCATCTTTTGTTTAGAGAAAGCAGCAGACACCAAAATTTTAATTGTGTTTTGATCTTACAAATTAGTTTGTCCTTGTGAAAGGGGAGCAAAACAAAGTCAAACTTGTGCTCATGGATCTGTTGGTGGCAGTCTCGGTGGTTCAGGAGGCATAGTCCTGCCTAAATGCCTTCCTAAGGGCAGCTGAGAGCAAAGGAAAGTCATCAGAAGAACCCCATCAATTTCTAAGTGCACTGCATCACTCCCTAGAAAACAGTGTTCACCATTTCCATACCCCTTAACCTGCAATTCCTTACCAAACCTCCATGCAGTAAGACATCCCTATATCTCTTCATCTACTGACTGGGTTTCCAGAACTGAATGAAATTATTTGGTGACTGATAACTTCGGGTAAACTCTTAGAGCGGTTGTAAAGGTATGTGTACTGCACCTAAACCTTGGGAGCTTTGGCAGCTTTGGCAGCCTGTGCTGAAAATGGAATTCCATAAATTCAACATAGTTGTTTAATTTTGTAAACTTTTTGTAAACTCCAAAACTGTATAGATGTGGGAAATGCTCATCACCGAGTCTCAATACACCCAAACACTCCAGTTTTAAACAACTAATTTTACTAGAAATATGTGGGGGTGTTTCACTAAGACATCTATAGTCACTGTGTTTGTAAGGACTCTATGTGAGAGGTCAGAAAGTCCCATTTACTTGTAGGTATATTAATCCTAACTATAGACCTAGACACCTCTAATTCAAGTTTTCCTCTTAATTGACTCAGCTGTGTGTTGCTAAATACCATACACTCCAAAGAGTGCCCAAAAGTCTTAAGCAATTCCACTATTCTTCACAGAAGCAGAGTTTCAAGATACAACCCAGGAGCAAAGCCAAAATATGTCCCAAATTGTGCCAAATTTCTGTGGCAGGAACATATTCTTTTAATCGTAATTGAGATGAGTTCAAATGTGGTGTTGTACTTCGCCCTGGATTTTCCAAATCTGAACCATTATTATGATTATCTATTGATGATCACATTTGTTCCTGAGGCTGGTAAACCAGAACCTGTGAAGAACTTTGAACCCATGAACACCAGCACCCAAATTGTTACCCTTCAGACCAGGGCTCAGATATGACCTGATGGGAGGTCTCTAAAATCCTTGGCTTTTCAAAGGTTTTGAAGGTTCAGCCTCTGTACATTTTCAGAAACACTTCAGCTTTCACAGGGCTCAGCAATTTTTCTTCTGTCTCATGCATGAACTTCTTGTACGTCACCAGAATTCAGAAACAAAAGTTTCTGTGCTGAGCTGTGTCTGGTGGTCTGCTCTCAAAGCCTCCTCTCTCATGCACCAGGAGGCACAGTCTTGGCTACTATTCCCACTTAAATCATGCTAACACCATGGACTGTCCCAGAGCTGTACTTCTCTCCTTTGCCTGGGAGCATTAAAAAACTCCTATTTCACATCTCTTTTAGAGACTGCCTAACCACTAATCTGTGACTTACTCCACCTTCCAGTTGTGTTTGTGTCCCTGTGAATATAAGAATTACTCATTTCTGATGCCTAAGAGAATACCCAGACAGAGCCTGGCTTTGTGGGTAGAATGCAACTTGTCTGTCTGTTGGCTGTACATGAGCAGTACAGGAGCCATAAGGCCAGTATGGGAAGGGAACCTGCCCTAGAGGCGACTCCTATGATACTGGAGAGAGCCCAGTTCTCACCAGCTGTTGTTTCTCCAGACAGTGGCTGAGACTTGCCACTGGCAGCAGTGGGACAGCTGGAGAAAGCTGGGAAGAAGGACACTGAGGGGGTGTGGGAGGGTGGGGGGGTGGGCACCAGCACCAATTGGAGACAACTGGAAGGGGCTATAAGGAGGCAGAAAGCGTATCAGAGATATGAGTGTGCCCTCCTTCCTCCCCATCCTCTCTGCTCCTTGCAATCTCTGTGACAAACACAACAGTGTGGCTGGACCTGCTGGCTAGGGAGGAAGGATATCAGAGTTTGCATGTCAAGTAATGCAGCATTGGTGAAAGCCGCTTGCTGCGGCACTGATTAAACCACAAACAGCTTTCTGAGCAGTTTTTGGAGCTGAGGTGGATGCCCACCTGGGCAGCATTCCCCCTTTCCACTGGCATTTTTGCTGCCCTTGGATGTTTCCTGCACCACTGGGTGCTGAGCACTCGGGTGGTGAGCACATTGTGCAAATACATCCACACTTGCCAGGCATGCTCCCTAACTGAGGATGTGTCTGGCCATTATGTTGTCTCTGTGATTTATCATTTTCCAGACTGAATACCCTCATCAACATCCTTGTGTTCTCAGTGAGATGTTATGTGCTGGGGGCGTGGGAGGCTTCATCAGAGTCCTCCTTCCCCATTCTTCATAAGCAGGCAGCCTCTTTCCTTCTGCCATGCAAAGCAAAGGTTCAACTATCAGGGGAAAAATCTAACTTCTGGGACAAATTGTAAACTTGCGCAGCAAAAAGCACGGACAATTAAGTCCAGTGACTGATTCTTTATTATAGACTTTTCACTCCAGGTTCATGCATGGGAGGTCTGGATTCATGTGGTGCATGAAACTGAGCAAAGGAGCATTGAGAATAAGGGATTTAAAGGGAGGCTGGGGTAGTGGAAACTGTGGGAGGGAAGAGCATGTGGGAAGAAAGAAGGGAGGAAGAAAGGGGAGATAGGAAGGTACAGGCAGTTGAAGAATAGAAATAGGTCAGTGGGTGATTGTACAGATGGTGTAAATCATCATGTGCTGATCTCTTCTTCCACTCTGCTGACTGCTGGAGCTATCATTTAACATATTATCATGATGTCTTACTGAAAATAGAAGTAACTCTCCTGTTTCCAGAAGGTGAGCTGTTGAAAGTTAAAAACTAGAAACTAGTAGCTTTTGGAAGCAGCTCCTCATTGATCTGAAAGTAGAAACTTCCTAATGAAGTTTATGTCCTTGCCACCTAACATGTTTCCTGCTTTTTAAAGGGGTGATTACAGTCTCATAATGTGTTTTTCTAAATTGCAGGAAATTATTATTTTTAATGTGTCATCCCCAAAAGAATTCTTTTGACCTCGTTCTATGTTTTTGCTCTCACAATTTGAGGTGTGTAAATATCAGTACATGGTATTTCCAATTGTAGCCAGATGCAGAGCTTTCCCTGATTTAAATTCACCATCTACTAGGCTTCTGAGCACTTTTGTGGAACAGGAACAGGAACAGGAAGACAAGCTTCAAGGGTTTGTCTTTCCTCATGGGCTGCAGGATTTGGCTAGTTCAGAGGATATATCTGTCTGAAGACTTTTCTGGATCTAGACTGGGATCTCTTGTACTTAATTTTCCACCACAAATATCCCCCTTGAGGTTCATTTGTCTGTCCCAGTAGCGTTGCCAAGAAGAACTAATTGAAGTACCGTCTAACAGCATTGTTGGACACTGTGATTTTAATTTCCAAAGTGACTACAGTAATTTTTTTCAGCTGGGCCTTGCTGCTCTTGTTGGCAGCCATCTTGTTTGAAATGATGACTCTTCATTCTTCTTGTTGATGGTCTTTTTAAGTCTTGAGGCACCAGCTGGTCTAGTTTGGAGGATTTAGATGAAATCTCTGGAGGTAAATGGGTATCCAGAGATATCTGACCCTGCAAGGATATGTCTCTCAGGGCCACACAGCCCACGTGGAATCCCTCCAGCTGTGCACGGAACAGAAGGTGGCTTTATTTTGTTTCAGCTGCCAAGTGTAGCAGCAGCCTAAAGGCAGGTTTTACTATGTGATTGTATAATTTCCTATACATTATCATTTAGAGGAAGTTCTTTTGACCTCAGTTTTGTTGATGAACCACCAGAGTCACATCAGGCATTACAAAGAAGAAAAACCCAACTAGATCTGTACCTGTAACATAACCATGTGTTAGAAGGAGCTCTGTATGTACGCTGTATCACCAGGCAAAGCTCCTGTACAAACCCAAACAAGTCAAGCCCACTCAGGTACTGCTGGTAAGGCAGAGCAGAAACAGCCTCCACAGTCTCTGTGTGTCAGATGTACCTCTGTGACTTTGGAATGAAGAGTTCTTGAAACCAAAGAGATGTGTGATCACAGAAGTACAGTTCATGGCAAATTTCCAAATAAAACTAGAAGAATCATCACATTAGACCATTTAAATTCTTTATGTCTTCTTCATCAAGTTAGTTTCTCTAAGAATGAATTATCTGTATCTCATAAAAAAGGATAAATAATTGATAGTCATGATTGGATGGATAATGTTGCATGGGCAGCATTCTCTTGACTCCAACATCAACATGTAGAACTGCTGTAATCCAGACCTGGAACAGTTCAAAAACAGTTTTGTAAACAAAAACAGGCCCTGACTTTGTTCTTGGATTTTAAACCTGATTGCAAATCCTTTTTTTTTTTTTTTTTCTGAATGCTGCTCATCATTCCAGTAAGACTGGAAATCTTAATTTATCAATTGTGATTATCTCCAGGAAACAGTTTCATGCTGTGAAAGTTATTTCCAGGGAACAGTTTCACAGTTTTGCCTGCTGTCAGAAATTTTCAAACTGAAGATGTATCAACTAAAACGATATCATATGTTCCTCATAACTGTGTGTGTTGTGACAAAAAGATAGAAGAGGAAGATTTATTGGAAGAAGATTGCCAGATGCTGTCCAGAGAGTAGAGAAAGCCATTAGCTCTAAACTGGGTGAGTCCCTGTTCTTTACCAAGCCAGTAAAGCCCAGGCATTGTAACAAATGCTGCATGTGTATTTGAAAGTTTGAGTGGGAGACAATGAATAAGAAAATATCTTAATTGGATGGGGATAGAATTAGCTTCAAAAGTCAAAACATAAGGGTTTGGGGGTTTTTGTTAAATTAAGGTACATCTCATTTTTTATATACATATATATACACACACACACACACAAAAGTATCTTCAGCATTCAAATTATATTAAAAATGTGTCTTTTGTAATTTATGGAGGCTGTGAGTTTTAGAAATCTGTTTCCCATTTATCCCCTTGTTGCTGCTGGAATAAACTAGAAACTTTGAGTTCCCAGGTAACAGCTAGGTAGCAATCAGCTAGTGATCAGTACAAGTAGTTCATATGAAAGATCAGGCTTGTTCCTGAGCTGACCAGGCTGCTCTCTTCCACTAAACACACAGACCTTTCAGGACAAGAACATAAATTTTCTACTCCCTATTCTTAGAGTAAAAGGCTCAAGAGAGAAACCGTGTGAGAAACTACCAACAGGAATACGGAAAGCTATATCAGCCTGGAGAAATATGAGCATGTAAAAGAAAACCTCCAGAGAAAGGAATTATCTAGTATTTATAGAAAGAGTCTGCCTGAGGCCTTCACAGTAAAAATTTAGTTGCTGTTAGGTGTTCACCATTCTAGTGGAATTTTGGGGTAAAAAGTGAACAAGAAATTCTTGGAAACTGCTGCATATTAGGATATTTTTTTATTGGCTTCCAGATATTGACTTATCTAGCAGCATGATGAAGAAATCTGGATACAATACATCTATTCTGATCTTAAAAAAAAAATAAAAAATAGTGGTAGATGAAAGAAAGAGAACCATTTACTTTTATTTGGTCTTTTTTTTATCTTTTCATTTGCTGATTTATTTTTGCACTCATAGAATCTATAACATGACTTCCAAAAAGTTTTAGAAGAAAAAGAGAGCAAAAAGTTCCCAGTTGTCAGCAAATTTTAGGCAATTAAAAGGAGGGGTTCAAAGTAATCAAATATGAGAGTTATCACAATAAAAAAAATTGTTCAGGCTTAATGACAGTAGCATTATGAAAATCAGTAATATGTTTTCAATTAAATATGTGAATACATGCATAAAGGAGGTCTGAGAGGAGTGTGTACATCAGCTGCACAATAGCCAGTGGAAAGAAAAGAGAGATATTTAAAATGAGAACCCAAATGAGTTCTGATACTGAAATGATTAAGCGCTGAGAGAACTGTGGAGATAGCACTATGAAAAAGAAAAAATGAATCAGTTAATGATAGAAATGCTTACTATGGAAAAATGTACTTGGTGTAGCATCGTGTGTAGTTTTGTAGCATTGAGGTTAGAAAAGAAAGTCACTTTGTGCAGGGCTATATTGGGATATTTTAAAACTGTTATGGGAGAAAACTGATGGAAAGAAAATATATGATCAAAACCAGAGACTGTGTGTTTGGGAGGGTTTTTGAGGGTTTTGGTTGGTTGATTGTTTAGGTTTGGTTTCTTGGGGTTTTTTTCTCTTTTTTTATTTCTTTGTTTTGTTGTTTGTTTGGCTAAAAGCCTAACTGTTGTTAGAAATGTACAATAATATTAAAAGACATGTTGCCATTGGGGTCATACAACTGAGAATTGACCTGTTTGCTCAGTGTGGTAACCCAAAATATGTACAGTTTTAACCTTGTAGTTTATCTGTCACAATAGATTAGAGCAAGAGAATTTTCTGGATGGTTTTACTACCCAGATATTGCTGTCTTAAATTGCAAATCAGTATAGAATATCTGTCAAGTCCTGTACATACAGCTGTGAGATGATTGCCTGTATTTAACTTAGTCATATATGGCTTTATAGATTGTTTAGAAATGGATGAGTAGTGTATGGCAATCTTTGCAATGAAAAAAGTGACAAGAATTTCTGTATTTGTAGTATAATCTGCATGAATATCATGATTACAATAAGCACAGAAATTACCATCAGACTCCATCAGATAAAGGCAGTTATTTGTTAACTTTAAACTAATGCCTTTAGGTACCTGCTAAACTACTGAGGTATGTGCTAAAACATCCTACCTTTACTGGATTCATCAGCTAGGTACCTTTCCAAAAATGACAGATTGCTCATATTGCAGCCATGGTGGGAATCCCTGGAATCTCTCCTAATGGTGGCTTCCCACAGCTGCAGCCATTTTCAAATGGAGCTTTTTCTTATACAGTTGTCATTTTAATTGTAATAATGACTTTGTTAGCTGTGCAAGTTGTTTTGATGATAAAAACAAAATGCTTAGCAAAATGAGTAGCTGATTTCAATACAGAGAGGCTCTGTCTTTACAAGATAGGAGGAAACAGCAGATAACTCCTAGGACATCCTTTGCTCAGTCCTGATCAGAAGCTTTTAGCTAAAATGATTTTTGCCATATCCTTTCTGTTCTTGTGACAAAGCTACAGTTTGCAGATTACCCGAAGGGGAAGCTTTGGCTGCCCTTACTAACGCTGAGTATGTAACGTTAGAAATAATGGAGGGGGGACAGTGAACCATGTGTCATGGGCTGTCCCTGCAGTGGTTTCACTTGGAGTCACAGACTTCTCTGATCATCCTTGCTTTTCAGAGCAGCAAGTTTGTGATGCAACAGGACAGATTTTGTAGAAAATTCCCTTCAACTTAAAAAAAAAGATTCTAAGGTCAAATTCATGTGTACCAGTATGGAAAGGCAGTGATGGTGGGAAACAGTATCACAAAGCATATAGTCAGAGAAATGGAAACAAAACTGCAGTGTCCCAGACCTCAGGGCAGTCCAGATAACATCAGTGAAAGGACAAGACTGGCTTGGAGTGATGTGCATCCCAGAAAGACAGGACAAAAGCCCTACTGTAGCTTATTTCTGTGAGTACAGAGGACTAACGCAGTAACAGCCCGTACCAGAAGGCAATATTGATGTGCTAGTGGCTTACAGACAATATTAAACCTTTCAGAACATAGATAAATAACCCTGCAAAGCAGGGTGATTTTGAAAAAGCTGCTAGTGAAGGGTAAGGCAGCATGATGTGTCAGTCTTCTCAGGAATTTGTTCAAAATGCTGTTTAGAGAGTCCTCGTCATTACAAAGATATGTAATACCTAGGATCAGCTTGAGGCAGCCCACAAACCACCAGAGATAGAGATGATTACTTTTTGATGAAGGACAACTGTTGTGTGACTCTTCACTCAATGTGTTCATTATTCAGAATTATTTGCACCATAGTTTGCAAGACCCTGGTGTTCCCAAGCTATCTTCAGCAGTCTTAGCATGACATAAGAGTGAATTTAACAATCTGTTTCACAAGGAAATTGAAGGGCCATCTTAAACTTCAGGGTCAGGGCCTTATCCTGTACTACTGGGCAAATAGCCTTCTCAATTGTAACAACACTTTTTGGCAGTTGTAACAATATTTTAAAACTAGTAAATCCTCCTGAATAATATGTTCATACATTTTAAATCCCCTGTCTGCATTTTTCTTTCTTTGCCTTACCTTAAATTTGTGGAGCTACAGCAGCATCAACAGAGCTACAGCATTTACTACAGAATAAAGTGCAGAGTGTCTGTAAGAAAAGATCAAATTGAATACATGGGAGTTTAGGCAAACAGCAGCATTTTCAGCACTCCATGCAGGGCTATAGCAAACTTACTCTATTTTTCTGTGTTTGTTTGCAGGCTGTAACCACAGTCACTATATGCTTCTTGTGTATTATAATTTAGTGTCTCATTTTGCCAAAGCATTGGGCAGATCATTTTGAAATGTTTGTAAAAGATGCCTTTTAAGCAAACAGAGCAATTAAGAGAGCCAAAGGTGAAACAAGGCTGCTTCAAACTCTGTTCTGTGCCCTGGAGCAATCTTACACTAGTGGGATAAGCAATTTATTCGATAATTCAATTTCAAGTATTTTCTGAGTGTAATGAAGTGACAATATAATTCTGTGATAGGAAAGTTTGTTATAGGAAATTTTAATGAAAGCCTCTTTTGTTCTGCCTTTACTATTTGTAAAATCTGCCAATTTACCTCATGCACAACCAGTGTTTTAACTAGAGATGAACCTAATGTTCTGCTTTTTGAATCTTTTTGAAGTAGGATGTACTGAGTTGTCCTTTTTACAGAGAAAAGGATGAGTCAAGATAGCTATTTCCAGGAATGCATTAAGTCTCAAGGTCTGAATTCCATGACTTACCAAAAAAATTTAGTCTATTTGCCTTTGGTTTTAATATTCTAAATTTTTTTCCTTTTTAAAGTATTCTTACTTTAATGTCCTGATAATATAATTTTTCCACATACATCCAGCCATTCTTTATATTCTAGCATTTAGTATAAATACTTTCTACTCCATGTATCTCCCTCTTTCAAAACTTATGCCTAATCTGTTTCAATTTACTTCAGGCCTTACATAAGTGTATGTATGCCTCAGGAACTTGAGGGTTATTGCTTTCATTTGTGGAAATTTGAATTTGACCATCTGCTTTCCTTGCAAATAAGGAATAAATAAAAACAAGGAGTTTAGGCCATTATTCATGAACCATGTCATCACAGAGTGACACTTACCAGAACAAAACACTTGCTCCTTGTTTGAGATTCTTCATGTGGAAACTTAGATTAAAAGTCCCTTCACTAAAAGAGTATCATTGAAAACTAAAGTGTCTATGCAGCCTTTTCCTGGATTTTCCTTCACACTCCACAGGAGTCAGCTCCCAAAGGCTGAGGACTTGTGGCCCTTTGCCAATCGCCTTGTCACTGCCTCCTTCCTTAGAAGGTGATCCCAGCTGCTTGGTTCCCCTGCCCCCTCATTCCAGGCTCATAGCCCTGTCATCAGCCCAGCATCCAAGCAGTCAGGTGATCACCTGGGTGATGGCTGAAATCTTTTTGCATATCCCACAGCTCTCTCAGGGATAGGGATTGAGTGGTTCCCTCTTGTTCTGCCTCTTCCTCCTATTCTTGGGATGGCCCTGCTTTGTTCTCCTTTACTAAACAATCTCCTGTGTCCATTTCTTCTGGTGGGAAGGGGTGACTGACACTGGCAGGGGTTGGTGCTCTGGTTCAGGTGCAGGGCCTGGGGCCAGGGTTGGAGCAGCTGCAGTGCCTGTCACTTTGTCATCAAATCAGGGAGATTCTTTTCCCTTGAGGATCCTGAATAGTGCACGTTGCAGTGATTTGTGTCTCTGGAATTGCCAGGCTGATTGCATCCTTTTTCCAATTATTTTCTTAGTTTTTTGGATCCTGCACTTGTTCAGGGCTAAGTTCCAAAATGCTGGAGGTACCCACTGTCCTAGGCACTTGCCCACACTATCCCACACACCCATCCACTCAGAGCTGTCCAAGCTCAGCGCAGATCTCTGGGTGGTTTTCTTAAGTAGTTGTTCAGCAAGACCTGGAACACAGACAGAGGATGTAGCAATAAAACTTCTGGTTTGAGCATCTCAGGGATATCTGAAATTTACAAGAGCTGTAGTAACTAGCCTGGAGGAGAAGGGAGGTATCTACTCCATGGATTATGTCCCCCACAGTGTGAAGAAGAGGAGAATCAGTAAAAAGGTAAGACTTGTGCATTAAGGGAACAGTTTAGTAGTCGCCATGAAGTAAAAGATAATGATGATGAAAAGGAAGATAAGAAGAGAAAGAGGAATAAATCCCAAGAAAGACAAGTGATGCACAATGCAATTTCTCCCCACCCACTGACCAGTGCCCAGCCAGTCCTCCAGCAATGATCAGCCCCACCTGTCTGATTTCCCCCCACCTTATATACACTGAACAGGACATTCTGTGGTATGGGATTTCCCTTTGACCAGTTCAGGTCAGCTGTCCTGGCCATGCGCCCTCTGGCTCCTTGTGCACCTCTTCACTGGCAGAGCACAGAAAGCTGAAAAGTCCTTGACTTAAAGTAGGAATTAGTCAGAAACAACTAAAACATCTTTGTGGAATCAACAACATTCTCACACTAAATCCAAACCACAACACTGTACCAGCTACTACTTGGCCACGGTCTTTGCAGAATATCAAATGATGGTAGAAATATTCTCTGCAGCCCAATCAGTAAACCACTGCCAAATGTATGGGAAATGCTGATTTATCACTTTTGCACACACTTCAATTACTCTATATGCATAAATGACAACATAGGACAATGCAAAACTGAGTCTAGAGAATCTTGAATGGAGCAAAAGAAAAATCATTCCCAGTTCTTTAATTCTCAAAAGAGATTGGACCAAGATTTTTTTCCATGTTAATCAGTTCTGAATAGAATATAAACAGAGAAAGGAAAAAAATGTTAAAACAAGAGTAAACTATGATATCATATTTTAATCAGATAAAATGTTCCTTTGAGACAGCAAAAGTTTGTAAATCTCTATTGGCCTAGCAATTTATTACAATTTTGTTCCAAAAGAGTATGGGAGAAAATAATGGTGACCAAAATTATGAGCCCAAATCATTAAAAGAAAACACAACAGAAATTACAGATGCTTACATCCAAGGATCATCTCTGTTTTAATATAAAGCTTTGTAAACTCTACAGAATGCAGACCTTTCCAGAACAGTAGAAGCCCTAATTGTGAAAGCTCCCAAGCCTATTCCATCTCCTACAAGATAGTACATATCAGCTGTGACTGAAATAAAGACAGCCTTGGCTTAATAAGTTTAAAGTTTTTGAACATATGCTTGTGTGATTTACTTGCTCAGATTCTCTATTTACAGCTGGGTAAAGGCTGGACAACACATTGAGATAGAGATCTTTTTTGTAATTCTAGATCTAGAAAAAAGTACCAAAATTACCGAGGGTAATCAGGACAAGAGTGGCTGGAGAGGAAGAAATAAATTTTGTTCCTCTTATAAGGAATCATGTCCTAGATATAAACTTATACAAGGGATAATATATTTTGTGTTTTCACATGCAATGAAAAGAAAGAATTCTTTGTTTAAAGACAAAGACAGAAGTGACCGCACATTTTGGTTACATTTAGACTACAAGGCAAAATGCAGAGGTCCAATCTCATAAATTATGAATCTAAGGAAACCAAGAAAATAAAAAAACCTGAGTTTACCTAAATATAACTTACATCATAGGATCAGGGGATGTAAATTCTGTCAACTCAGATTCTCCTTTCAGTCTAGTTTTAAAGATTGCTATAGTTAAAATTAAAACAAGAGCTCTCTTCAATTCACATAAGAACTGGCTAGCATTCCAGTCCTATAAAACATCTATCTGCCACCTCAAATCTCTGTACCATGACTCTGTAAAACAGCAGTCACATTAGGCTTATATTTGTAATTGTGATAGTTACTTTGCTATAATGCCAGTCCTGGAGCACAACAGATCTATGAATATTAGAACAATGTGAAATAATTAATTATTGCAATCTATGGAAATGTTTGTAGCATACAATGGAATTTGAAGTATCAGCTTCAAGATAGTTTTAAAGACCAAGTACTTCCCTCAACAGTTCAATCATTGATCAAAGACACTCACCCATGAAGTCAGGCTTACATGGGAGCAGTCGTGCAAAGGAGAGGCTCAAAAAAGCTACTTTGTGTATAATGAAAGCAGCAGATCGATGCTCCATAAATATCCATTAAAAACCCTGTAGGATGAACAACAATTAAAGTTATACTAAAAACAATCAACTACCAAAAAGGTTTTGTCAGTCTTTGCAGTTCCTGCAAAGTTCAGCCTTGCTATCTGTTAGGGGGATTTGAATACATGCCTTGAAATGAGGATATCTTTCAAGTTATCATAATTTAGAGATCTCCTTACCAGAGGCTCTCTGGGACATTAAAGTTTTTCTTGTGTATTTTCAGGCTTCTTGTGTGTGAGACTGCCAACAATGAATACTTATGCAAATGAGATGAGGCTACTCTTTCTTAAACACTTGAAATCCTCATGCCCAGGAGAGAATTTTATGTTTACACAACCATATATTAGCAAAATAAAAATGAGGACACTGATCACCACTGAAAATTTGTCTCCTTCTGTAGCTGGTACAGGAAATTGTTCCAATCTGGGGTTTACTCAGATGTCAGTTTGGTGCCTGATGACTCTGCTTAAGCCTGTTGTAATGTATGTTGTTCTGAAACATCCATACCAGAGATGTGCCAAGAATGCTAAAGCATCCTCTTTGTGTGGATTTGACAGGCAACATTGCTGAGGGGTTACTTTTGGGAAAGCACTGTTGTAAAAAAAAACATTTCTTTTTTCATGATCTAGTTTAAGTACAAAACATTCTAAAGCAAGAAAGCACTTTAAAGTATTTGTAAACAAATTACATTGGAAGTTTAATTGTTTACAAATTCAGTGAACCAAGACAAAAGTAAAGTTTACCTTGTCCTTTTTGTTCCATATCAAATCTTGTCAACTCTTATATTTTCTGATAATTCTGTAAAAAAATGAACTAGTGGGTAAAAAATTCTCTGCTGTCAGCAAAGAAACTTTTTTATCCTGATTTTGGATTTTCTCATTAGGATATTCATGACCTCAAATAAACTACTGGCAAATCCTGAGTATTGAAGGATTCTTGCTGTATAGGTTGTGTCTTGATAAGGACTGCTCTTCAGGTAGCCTCCACAGCCACCACAGGAGCAGCTTTACTCTTACTTGTATGCATTTGTGAATTGAAGTTATTATTTCCAGTGCTCTTCATGCAGGGTGTTGTGTTTATAAATACTGGCTGTATCAAGATAACCTTAATAAGGTTTCTGTCATGACAGTTGTCT
Source organism: Parus major (assembly GCF_001522545.3). NCBI lineage: Eukaryota > Metazoa > Chordata > Aves > Passeriformes > Paridae > Parus > Parus major. The sequence goes on along the minus strand of NC_031773.1, from coordinate 33,263,401 downwards.
TGGAAGGCTCACGTGGATGGAGCAGCTATTCATATATTATCATCATTTTATAGCCAAACAGGCAACAGTATCAGACTAAGAGTAGCAGAAGTTTCCATATCTGTAAGAGGGTTCTCTTTCTCAAATTTCTGTTTAATTGGTGTTACAAGACTGCTTGACAACACTAATCAATCTATAGTTAAATTCAGCATTAATATTCCCATATCATCAGTGGGGGAGGAGAGTAACAGCACTTCATGTAGCTCTAGGGAACAAGCCATTGCCAGAAGAGAGGCAGAGCACAACTTCTCTCTTCTACATGCTCAGCTTATTCCTCCAAAGAGACTCTCTTCTGACCTGTGGCATCCATACATGCCTCCCCTTAGCCAGCAGTTCACTCTCCCTCTCCAGGAGCTATCTGGCTCTTCTGCTCCCCCAGCAAAGGCCAGTGCCTGTAAGGATTAGGGAGCTGAGCCAGGTAAAAACAGATTCTTTTGATGGTGTGTGCCTGTGTTTGGGTTAGCTTCCAGATGCAGCAGATCCTCAGTCCAACTGGCCGCACAGCTGCTCGAGTGCTCACACTGGCAAAAGGGAGGCAGCAGGGTGGCCTCTCTCAGGGACAGCTCAGTTTTAGGCTACTTTAAGCTGGTTACAAAACCATACCCATATCTTCAGAGGAATGGAGCCTACACAGAGCCATATGGTTTAATAAATGACAATCTAACCAGTCTAACCACAGCCAGTACAAATTAATCCAAGTTTTGTCATCTGCTTTCACTGCGGTCAAACAAGTGGCATCTTTGCACCACTAAACATTCACTTCTAAACTGCCAGTCAGGAAATTCATAGCTATTGTCTATCTGGAAAGCTCCCTTTTCATTTCTTTCCCAAAAAAAAGGTTAGTGCAAAACATCATAATATGTACTTTTCACTTACAGGAGAGTCCAGTGCACACTGTTTACTCGGTTGTTTGTGTAGAGGCCCATTATGCATAAATCAGTGCAGAGAAACAAAGGATTGTTTTATTACACAATGAAATTTTCCAAAAAGGATCTTAATTTCCTGTTCAAGAAATGGCACCATTGTTTACTTGAAACAGATATGCTAAGAGGCCTGGAGAAATCTTGTTTTTAGGAGACGGACTTGCCATCATGGTGAGTAAGAGTGTTGCATAGTTCTTGACAATGTCAATTAAAATGTATTTTGATTGGAAGGTAATTGGCAAAATGCTATTTCAAAGTTTGACAAATTTTCCAAATGGCTAAATCTGAAATGAGTCCAGTTCTTGGGATAATTTTCAGATTGCTCAAAAGTATTGCTTAATATCAACAAGAAACCAGCTATGAAGAAGCTCTGTAAATTCCATGCTATTAACAGCTATGCATTTCATATACAAATGAGCAGACCTGACAAGATGTGTCAACATCTTAAATCCCTCAAATTTTGTTACCCTGATTAGCAAGATATTAGTGAGCAAAAAGACTGATCTTAGTCTTTTTCTATATGAACTCACCTGCCAAATCTTCTCAATTGCTTTTTCTCAACCACAGTATCTGTGACCCTTCCACCTTCCAGGCCACTCTCACCTCCTAAAAACCTCTATGGACATTCAGCACCTTCCTCCTTTTTGTTTACTTCCCTGAGATGCATCTGTCCACAGGCCACTGAACTTTCCACCAAACCTTTCTGGCTTTCCCTGTTCTTACTCTCATGCTCTTACCTGCCCAGGGACACACAATGCCTCAGGTGCAAAATTAGGTTCTGCCATTCCAAGGATAATTTATTTTGAAATTACATCTAATTCTGTGTGGATTGTTGAAGGGGCAAGTTTAAGCAAATTTAAGAGGAGAAAGATAAAGCTGAAAAATGTTGCAATTGTATTGCAATACCCAAGATGCAACACTCAAGACCTTTGTCTTGAATGAGATCATATTTCCAATTTTCGACCCTGTGTGGAGCAGAACTGACCTGTTCTACCATAGCACATGACAACACCTTGTCATCCAGTAGCTCAAATTCTCTGCTGTATGCAGATTTTGCTGTTTGCAAGATGGGATGAGTGAGAGGATTGTCAAGCAGCTGGTTGTGGTTCCAGATTCTCCAGTTGAATCAGTGCTTGTCTGGACAGCTCTAAGCAGTACCAGCTGCTAATAGTTCCCCTTGGGATCATTTTCTAATTGCAGATTACCAGACACAGCAGGACATCTCTTTCTTCTCCAGGGGTAATTCTTATGCTGGGATGGAGGGGAGGAGATTTATGAACCAAATAAACTGTGAACTGTCAGTGTGGCAGAGACAACTAATCAGTTCATGAAGGTCTGAGAGATTTCTGATACTTCAGTGCTCTTTCTTGCAGGGAATCTATCTTTTGCCATAGTAATATCAGCCTGTTAACTCATCAGTGCAGATATTATACACCAGAATGATTTCACTGGTGTTTTTCAAGTGATTTGTATCTGGGATTATGCTCACCCAGGACTGTGCTGTCCTATCAAGTTCATGTGTCTGTGTCATCAGTTGTACTGAGCTCACTTGCCTGGTCCATCACTTGAGAAAGCCTTTATCTTGTGATTTTCCCCCAGAGAAATCTGATTGTCAGGTCCTTAATGTTACATCAATGTAAAGAACATGTAGCTGTATGTCTAGGATGTGATTTCAGATGAGAGTTTCAATAGCAGTGGTGATTCTTAAAAACTTAATATTTGTTAGTGACCTCTTTTCGAATTCCTAGCCAAAAAGATTTTGACACTTCAGTTATAATGTGGTGCACCTATTTTTTCTTACTGATCCTTGGAAAGTGCAGGAATCCTGCATGAAAGATGACAAAATACTGATTAGGATTTCAAATTCCAAGGCTCTCCAAAGCCACAATTTTTTCCAGAAGATCCTTTTTGCTGCCGTTGCCTATCTCAACTGTGTCTGTGAAGCATCAGCCTTAGGATGGATCCTAATATTGCGTGAAGAGCTGTTCGTACCTGTTGCTTGTGGCAGGAATTTCTGTGGCTGGCACTAGAGGGCAACGCCGCTGCTCTCAGCATCGCTGAGCCCCTGCCAGCTCCCTGCTGACATCCCGGCTGCTGAGCTCACATAGACTTTCGGGTTTTTCTCCACAGATACCACTCTCAAGTGCTAACCTAAACTATTACCAGTTGAATACTTTTGAATGGCCGATCCGGAATGACATCGAGAGGAGAATAATGCTTCTTACAGCAAGAGGAGATGGCTTCTCTGTGTATCCCACTTCTTCATAAGGGTCACTGCCCACTGCAGTGTGAGAACCACTGCAATCAGTTTTTGATTTTGAGCTACTGATGCTAACGGGAGATTTACTGCTAGTTTAGTTTCATTCAGGATTTGATATTTGGTACTGACTTTTACCCACAACTTTAGTTTATACAGAATATTAACAGCCCAGGCCGGTTTAAACTGACCTTGTGAAAATCAATTCAAATTTATCTCTGAATTTTGCTGGGGAGGGGGGTGGGGGGGAAATGTTTTTTAATTCTGTCACATGTAACTCAAATATTGCCAAACAGGCTGGCTTGTCTTAACTTGCAGGTACCTGGCACAGAAACAATCTATCATTTTGAAGACTCCTATATGCAGTAATACTCTCATTTAACCATGACTGTGCTGGCTACATTAGAGGGTGGTGTAATTTCCAAATGAGATAACGCTGTGTGATTACCCAGTGTCAAAGGTGACTTTAGTTTTTTCATTAAGTTTTTACACCCCTTGCGATTTTTACAGTGTTGCCAGCATCCTAGTCTGTCTTGAAATCAGAGTTCTCTGATTTCATGTGATTACCTTGGGAAGGGTTCCAGGTATGTTTATGTGGGATTACCACCTGAGTGTATTTTCTTCCCTGCTTACTCAAGTGGTGTGTCCAGATCATCTTTCAAGGAGCCTATAAATATGTATATTGTACCCAAATAAATTCAGATATGAAGCTCACATACTTGACTTCTCCCTTCTGCTTCTCTGGTGACATGTTTACAGTGTAACCCCACAGTTTCTCATTTGACATAGAAGGTAACTATAACCAAAATCAACTATCAACTTTTATTTTTTTTTTACAGAATGTAAAAGACATTCATATATAAGTCTCACAATAATTTTGTTTTGTGAATAAAAGAGAGAAGGTCTTGTTAAATTTCAAGACTTCAAATGAGGTGGAGTTAGGGTATTGGAGAAAGGCTCTGGGTCTGTCCCCTCCCCTAGGGTACCATAGTGGTAGGGACCCTGTTCAACAGAAATATAATATTATATATCTCTTTTAATCAAGTAGCCTCATAATTTGCATACACTCCTTGTTGTATGCCATATATGATACAGAAGTGTGGTCTGGATGTGGACATCATGCATTTTTAGATATATATGCCACTGGTACATTGGGATACTACAGATAGTTGCATTAAAATATTGTTTCAACATTTTTTTCTTAAAAAAAAAAAAAGGCATTTTTAAATTTAATTTTTTGTTCAACAAGAACTTTTGTTAAATATAGTGTCTTCTATTTGGAGCACAGGACTTGTTATTTAGGATCAGTTTATAGGTTCATTTGCTTTAACGTCCTTTTCTGACATTAAACAGCATAGTAAATTTCAGAAGAAAGCAGATGAAATCCCACTGGTGGTTATAACTTTTTTCTCAGTAAAATTATACAGAATTTACAAGCAGCTGTTTTCTAATACTCAGCTGTATCCACATTCATATTTTAAAACAAATGCAGACACTATCCTAATTTTTGTTGCTGGAAGCCAGCTTAACTTTCTTTCTCTTAGTTCTTTTCAATCTTCAAGACAACAAAAGGTGATGAAAAAGTCTTTGTGGTGAATCCCAAGACCAAGATATCCCCAAGGCAATGTGGTTAGTGCAGAACCAAGAAAAGCACTTAATCGTGTAGATAGAATCCTTTTAGTAAGCAAATACGAGCCTATTAAAAACTCATCTTGAAACAAAACAAGCCAAAGCAAAAAATAGCACTAGGTAGAGATTTTGTTGGATTTGCAGATAAATTCTCTCAGTGCTCATGCAGCAGGCTTTGTCTCTGTGCCCCAGGTGCTGCCGTCCTGATCACACGCCAGGACCACACAGGTGCTGAGGAGGAGCTCGGTTTTATATAACAACCCTTCTCGTGAATCGAAATAATACCGAGAGTTAAAACGTGAGCGTTTGCACCCCTCCCCGGTTTGTTGTTTGGGGTTTTTTAATCCCTACAGGCACCTCTCCCCCGCTCCTGTAAGAAAACCGAGGGGAAACCAGCCGTGGCGATGAGAAGAAGGCAGCGCGGAGGGCCGGGCCGCTCGGGAGCCGCGCCCCGCAGGTGAGAACCTCCGGCGGGGCGGGAGGAGGAGGGGACAAGGGACAAGGGGAGGGGTGTCCCCGCGGGGCCCCGACCCCTGGGCGGGCCGGGGGAGCTGAGTGGCCGCAGGCCGCGTCAGTCAGGGGCAGGGCGAGGCGGGCGGGGGATGGCGGCCCCCGCCCGGCCCGGGGCGGCAGTGGCGGGGCGGCCGCGGCAGCATCAGCATCAGCATGCGGGCGGCGGCCGGGGTAGGGCGGCGGCACCTGCTCCCGGCAGGGCGGGAGACGGCCAGCGGGACAGGGAGGGAGGGAGGGAGGCATCTCCGCGGGCTGGCCGCTGCCAGCAGCACGGCGACGAGCCCGCGGATGGAGCTTCATCTCTTTCTTTCTAGGACGTGGTGGGCATCCTCATCCTCTGCCTGGTTCCTGCGGCGGCCGCGCTGGACTTCAAGTACCACCACACGGAGGAGCTGGAGGCGTACCTGAAGGGGGTTCATGCCGCCAACCCCTCCCTCACCCACTTGCACAGCATCGGGCGATCGGTGGAAGGTAAGGGCGGAGGGACGAGGGGAGAGAAGGCTTTTTCTTCTAATTAAATCGCGGCGGGTGTAGGTAAAGGTGGCGTTTCGTGGGCGCTTGCTGGCGGCGGGGCTGCTCTAACAAACCTCTGTGAAGTTTCGTCTTCCTCTTGCTTAAGCGTGAATAACACACTCTGGCTGAAGCATCGTACGTGTCATCAGAGTAAAAGTTCTCCCAACACTTATGTTTCTGAGAGTTGGAAACGTCCTGAGTGGCAATTTCAGAAAGAGGGCCGTCTCTATGGAGCGTAGAATATGTGGGACCCCTTTGCCAAGTGTCCGTTCTGGGTGGGACTGTAATTAAAGACGTGTGTTTTCTATCTTGTGGTTGTGTTAAAAATACCTTCTGATACAAGGTCCTGTGCTGTAGATGAAGAATAGGATTTCAGTCTCGAGCCTCACAGGAAAATGTACTGAAATCAATAATCACCTTTCTGACCTTATATAAATGTTTTAATTCATCTCTCTATGATTGGTACTTTTTTACTATAAATTTGGGGAGGAGTGGCTAAGTTTTTAGAAGAGATTTAAAAGATTAGTGTTTATTAGCATATAGACTTTATTGTACGCCTGTTTAAGAAAAAAAAAAAAAAAAAAAAAAAAAAATCCCCAAAGAAACCAAACCCAAAAGGAAACCCCAAAAAACCACTAAAAAGCCCCCCAAACTGCTTTATTAAACTTGAATTGGAGAAACTAAATCACTCTGAGAAGAGCTATAAAACTACACAGAAAATCCACTCTTTAGAAAAATCATCTGTTCCTCTAATTCCATTTTGTACCACTGGAAGCATTTGTAGCATCTATTATCAAATCCATGCTTGTGTTTCAAAAAATAAAAATCTGTATTCTCCTTGGTAAATGATCATGAAGACATTTTCATGCCTTCTCCCTTGTTTTACCATCTATCTCAAAGCAGACAAGGAATCTTAAAGTTATATATACTGTGTTGGTTTTGGTTTCATCAAAGGCAGAATTAGATTGGATTATATTATTCATCCATTCAAGAGGCTAGTTCCTGTAAGGACAGTTCCCTCCAGTACAAACTAGCAATTATCCACATCCTCATTTTCATACCTTTAGAGAACTGAGCTAGTGTTCTGATGATAGGACTAGATAATGACTTTTATGCCAGCAACTCAATGGCTTATCTTTGTGCAGGTAGGCAAAAACCTTTCATCCAACCTGAGAGATTGAAACTTTGGCTTTTACATATCTAGATACCTGAAAGCTGATAACATGAGGTGTTCAACTTGTCTGAGTTCCATCAGCATGAAAACCGGAAAAGCATCATCTCTTGATGGTGATTGAGCAATACACATCATTCAGATTTTGATATATTGCCTTTTGCTTTGCCAAACTCTAAGAGAACTGTGTGGGCTCTCCTTGCTGTTATTCTCAGTGTCACGTAAAGCAGAATGGCAGTGAAAATTTTTAGTGCTCCTCTATTCTTTCAGTTTTCTCTAAATGTTAGGAGATTCCTGTCTTTGTTGAGAAATGAGCCTTCAGCTTCGCCCAGAATATGGTAGGGAGCAGTATTGAATTAGGGTCTAATTTGTTTTTTTTCCTTGTACTAATATAAAGTTTTCTGTCAGAAGTGGTTATAGAATTTTGGTGAAAATTAAGTTTCAGTTCTGGTCCATGGGTTGAAGTTCTGTTCCTCTATTCTCAGCTAAGCTGACGTGAGCAGGACTGAGCGTGCCGACGCTTGTATGGGTGTCCTAGTGTTGTCTTCCTGCCAATTAACTAAACCATGATAGCAACATGTACTTCTTGATAGTGAGAAACAGAAATTAATTTAAGTACTATAAAACTGAGATCAATGTTATATAGTAAGTTGATACTCCTGATATGAAAATTCTTGATGATGAATACAATATCCCATGGATCAAAGTAACACCTCTAAATCCAATATTTTTTTGTTATTATCATGAATGGCTATTGTTCCCATGTTATTTGTTAATCTATGTTTTACTCCAATTTTATCTAATAACTGAATATTTTATACTGCCATCCAGACTTGGATTATGAAGAACGTGAAGTAAAGGCCTGACTTTTGGTCAGAGCTCTGCAAGAATATGAAAATCCACTCTTAAAAGCCCAGCTGTGGAGAGTGATAGGATCCTATGTATTACCACTTCAGAAAGTGATTGCATGTATTCAAGAGAAGTCTCTAAACCCTCTTCATGTCAGAAGTCTCACCTGCTTCAGGCAGATCATAAAGTCATTTAGGTCTGGAGGCTATCTAGTCTGAGCTCCTGTTCAGAGCCAGGCTCACTTGAAAGTTAATTATGATGCTCAGGGCCCTCTCCACTCTACTTCTGAATATCTGCAAGGGTGGAGGTTCTACAGACTCTTTGGGTACCTGAGCCACCTTGCAGCCCATAGGCTGCACAGCTGCAGCCCAGCCAGTCTGCAGTCTGTACCTGCATGAGGTTATTTTCTTGAGTTGGTAATCCAAACATGGGGTACTTTTGTTCCAGGTGCAGGATTCTGCATTTATCTTGGCCAAACTCCATGAGTTTGCTGTCAAGAAATTCCTTCAGCTTACCAGGGGCCCCCTGAATGGCAGCCCTGGCCCTGATGAAGATATTAAACAGCATCAGCCCCAGTAGTGACCCTTGAGGAATGCTGCTAATGATTTGTTGTCTCTTGAACCACCAGTTGCTCAGTCCAGTCAGCTTCTGATCTTACTGTAGTCTATTCCTCTAATCCATATTCCCATCTTGTTTGCAAACACACCATTAGGTTGACTAGACACTGGGATAGGCTGCTCAGGGAGCATCCTTGGAGGCACTCAAAAGCTGTCTGAACACAGTCCTGGGCAGCTGGCTGTAGGTGGCCCTGCTTAAGGAGAGGATTTGGACAAGGTGACCTCCAGAGGTCCCATGCAATTCCTGCATCTGTGATTCCACTGAAAGTCTTGCTAAGGTCAAGACTAAAGAAATAGGGTGCTTTTCTCCCTCTCACTAAGTTGGTAATTTCTGCATAAAACCCAAAAAGTGTGATTTGTTATGGATAAATTTGAGGTGAGATTTACATAGTGTGTTTATTTGATGCATGTAGGCTGTAATAGCAATGTGCACAACAGAATCTGTATCAAGATTCTCAATGGAAAATGAATGAAAAGATGCCAAGTTTGTTTTGTGGTGGTTTACATTGCCATATAGAAATTCCCCCTGCCAGGTTACTGGGAGCACCTCTGCCAAATTCCTGGGAACAATGTGTTCTAGACAGGCAATAGCCTGTTCAGTCTCCAGATCTGATTTGGAAGCTATGATATTTAATGATGTATCTCATCTGCCAAGCTACTATCCTTAAATGAGAGGAGAAAGGAGTTTAAAATATGTAGCTCAGTGGCTGACAAAACTGAGTGTTACCTTTTGCTCTAATTTAATAGGAATCCTCAAATCCCTCAAGATTTGTAGGTGATTTGTTTGTGAGAAACCTGACATGGTCTTAGCAGCAGATAGGCAGAGGTATGTGATGGCCCAGAAAATACCTTAATTCTTTTATATTGTTTCAGGTGTGTTGTTGAGTAAAGTTGCAAAAGCTTTTAGTCAGGAGTTCAGTTTTCTAATATGTCCACTATCAGAACAGTGCGTGCACTCTATAATAATAGAGGAATCTGCAGAGCTGCATCAGTCTGGGATGGGAGAATGGGACCTGGTGTCATATTCACTAAACATGTCATATTTAATCATATTAACCCATCCTGCCTAATGCCACCCCAGTGAAAAACAGACAGTCTCTTCAGCAAGCAAATCTTAGAGTGCATTACCAAAAGGAAAATTGTCAATGCATGTGCATGATCTGTGGCTTTGCATTGTTCAAGATACAGTGCTGCTGTTATTCTTTGGAAAGAAAATGAAGGTGGCGGGAAGCCGACTTAAGGATTCTAACAGAGCTGATGACCTCCTTAGGAGGACAAAACCAGCCAGGTATTGGAAGAGTGGAGTAACTTTTGTAGTAGATCTACACTCTAAAAAGTCTTTTCAGATACACTCTGGATTAAGATAAAGTGATAGCATTCTAATTACAGCTTGGTTTAGATCTAGGTTTTCTGGAGGCCAGTCTGCATTTTTAGAATTCCAGTTGACTTGGGACAGTTGTAAACATCCTCAGGCCAGATTCTGCTCACTGAGGGTAAGGTTGTGTATGGTTAAAGTACCCATGTCTTTATCTAGTCAAGTTTCAAAGTTGACTTTATATATTAGTATTCCTTTGGCAGATTTTATCATTGGAGAGACAAAAACTAAAACAAACTGATTCTGTTGTGGTTCCACCAGAAATTCTCAGAAATACCTTGCAAAAGAGCTGTCCTGAAAGACAGCTTTGGTTTGGTTGAGAACTATGTGGTTTAGTCATCCAATTCTGATGAACAGAATATTGGTGGTGAACACCAATATTCAGTTGCTCTCTCTGTTGCTCTTGGACAGATACATTCTATCCATTAATCTTAAAGTGCTAAATTTAGGGGAGTAGTAAATCTTGCTTATTATCATTTTGCTATCCCTGCTCTGTAAACAAGAGAGGCTGCACTGTGCAGGGAGTGTGTGTATGGTTGCTGTGAGTTTTACAGTGCGTGCAGGACTCTCCCGTGGCTGCAGCCATGGCCTGTGCTGTGGACTGCAAGGGATGGTGTGCTCAGCAGGGCTCCCAGCAGGCCAGGTTTCTCAGTGTGCCTGTTGGAACACATTGTGTCTCCTTCCTGCCTGCATTCCTGTGTTTTCCTCCTTGGCAAACAGGAGGGAATGAGCATGCCCAGGTTTCCATCTGATAAGCAGCTGTGACTTCAGCAAAAGGGTGTGCTAGGGATTGAGACTCAGGTAGTGCCTGGTCATACAGTCATACAGTAGAAAACCCAGGCAATTAACCTGCCCATCGTTCCTCACAACATCCGTGGAATGTGTACCCAAAATGTGCCAGAGGTCAGCTTGAATCTCCTGACTCTTCTGATACAGTGCAATTAAAACCTTTAGGCATTTATGGGTGGCTATTGAACAGGGGAGTATTGATTTAAGGTTCACTGCACTTCAGTGAAAATATTTAATAATAAAAAGTCAGGCACTGTACTTATCTCCTCTATTCATTAATAGTCTGTGTATGTAGCTGGGAAAAAATAGGAACTCATTTTAAATTATTTATTGTGACACAGTATGGAAGAAGCCTTAGTTACTACCATCAACAGTAGAGTGCATTGTAAATTCTATTGAATTTACACTACAGACACTTTTATATTCTGGATGTTTTTACTTTGTTTAAAGTACTAGAAAACAAGTTTTACTGCTGGAGAAAACAAAGCTGAAACACGTTATCAATAAAATGTTTGTATTATACTGGAATTATTATTGGGTAGGCTTAGGGGTTCTGGCACTGCCCAAAAATAGAATGAGAAGGTTTTATACAGCCCACTGTACTTTGAGGTAAGTCTCTTCATGTTACCCATTATTAAATGCTAGTACCACTGTTTTTAAAAGAAGGAAGAAAAATGAAAGGTAGCACAGGGCATTCTTTTTGTCTTAAAATAAACAAATTAGATAGATGAAAATCCAAAGTAAATATGTTGTCTTTAAACACTTTATTGCAGATTTTTTTTTCTGTGGTTACATTATGTGGGGTATATTTGTGTAGAAGATTATTACCTTAGGCTTGTTCCATTTGACGGCTGCGGATGACTTTCCTCCTGTCTCCAATCCTTGTTAATGTCTCTTCTTCCCTTCCCTCCTCCTTATCCCCACCCCACAGATTTCCTTACAGGCTCCTCATGCAAGTATGCTGTGTATAGATAATATAAGCATTGAGGTTTTTCAAAGTTTGTTTTTAGAAACAAGAATGAATGAGACATTTTCCATTCTGAGGGCCCCATGATGCAAATTATACTAAAGTTGCTTGTCTCCAGTCCAGAGTTCCATGTAAAAATGGGCACTCTAAAACTTACTGTGATAGTTAAATTCTTATCCATGCTTGCCTGCTTCTGAATTTTTTTCCTGTTATGTGTCACTTGCTCTTTTTCATGTCTTTGCTCATAACCATCTTTGTTCTTGTCTTTGACAGTATGTGGGGCATATAAATGTATGTTAACTATGTTAACAAGATTCTAAGTAGGTTTATGTGTTCATTTAATTATTAAAAAGGCGTTTGGGTTCATGGGTGGGCTTGATATTAATAGCCTTGTAAACTCTATTTGTAGCACATTATGTGAATCACTGTGATGGGAAAGAGAAACAAAACAGAAGGAGTACTGGCTCCTTCCTGGTTTATCTAGTAAAAGCTAAATCATGACTTTAAAAACAAGAAATATTAGCTTGTATTCTTAAGTCTTCAGCTCCCAAGTGAGCTTTGCTTTGAATCATGTGTTTAAGTAGAAGTCACCATTACTATATTAGCTCTAAATTCGAAGCCTGTTTGTCCTAACTGAAGCTAAAAGTTCTTTTAACACTGAAATATAGATTCTTATATGATCTCACTGCATCCTCTAGCAGTTTGACTTCTATGATGCGACACAAGTAGTTTGTGTGCAATCAGTCCTCCAACAGCCAAGTGCTAAGATTTTATCTGGTAATAACTTAACTTTGCTTTCCTTTTTTCCTTTTTTCTTAACTTTTGCTTTTCTTGTTCTATTTTTTTCTTTTTTGCTTTTTACATGAATCATTTATAAGAAGCATGTCATTTGGTCAGCATCAGATCTTTAAAAGATTGATAAGCTTAGACTTTACTCTTGGAGATGCAGTCACTGACTCTGAGCACATTCCTATTCTCTTGCAGTGAAAGTAAAATGACTTGCTTAAGTCTTCTCTTCTTTACACTTGCTGTGAATTGGTCAATCATTTGTCCTGCCTTCTATGATCTCTCCTACTTAAATACACTCCTTGCAGAAAATTTTGTGGGAAAGTTTGTTTGTTTTTTTCCTGTGGAACATGCTGTATCAGAGATTTCGGTCCCAGCCTAAATAAATAAATAAGTGTGAGGGGAACCTACACTAACAATATTAATCAAACGTTTCTCATATATAAACTGTTGTCTGGTACTGAAATTTTCATGTTGTAACTTCAAAATGGAAAGGTCTGATTTAGAAGTAGTACGCTGTTTATGTGAGCAGCATTTATTTAGAATCAGCCTTGTGGGAAAAATCTCTGTTCTCATGCGTCCTCTCTACCTTTTACTTTGTAGTTCTTTGGTTGCAGGATATATTTGCTGAACTTTTTTTCAGGGCAGTAATGGTCTTAAGGCTGCAGCCATCCAGATTTCCATCAGCAAGACTTTGCAGCTTTCTGTGTTTGTTTAGAACTGGGGAGAATTGACTACTGGATATTGTAATTCACACCAGTGAAGTTAGCAATGCTCTGGAGCTCATGTAACATAGAGTCAGCAATTGCAGCTGGTGGATGCAGTATCCATATCCTTTCCTGGTGTTGAGGAAGTAAATATGTAATACAATTTATATTTTGGGGGTTTTGTTTGTTTTAAAACTAATTAAAATACAGAGCTCAGGATACTAACAATGGTGCACCATGGACGTAAATCAGTGTTTTTTCCCTGCCTCACTCCTTGTAGGAGTCTGCATTTTGGAGCATTGTGCATAGGTTTCTAGCCCTGTAAATGAAATGTGATTCTAATCACAAACTTAAAGAGATTAAACTCTTATCTTGTGCTTCAGTTTTACCCAGATGGTCAGTTTTCCTGTGTTCTCCTTTCAGCTTGAGGAGAACTTGATAACACATCCCTCCTCCCCCAGACAATGAGACTTTTTAGCAGAAAAGCATTTCTAGCAGCTTTCCATTCACTTCCCACAAAAGAAGAGGAGCAGTGTGCCCTGCATCCCTTCTGCCCAGCCTTTCTGCCTAGGACCTCTGGCTGTAAACCCTTGAAGGAACCAGTCTTGCCTATTTTCAGGGCTACCTAATTAAAGGTTTGCTGTGTGTAGCTATGGCATATTGTGTTCACATAAGTACATGGAGACCTACTTATGGTCACGGCACCAAGCCTGACAGAGTTCAAGAGGCATTTGAACAATGACTTCAGGCAGATGGTGTGACTTGGGACTATCCTGTTCAGAGCTAGGAGTTGGACTTCAGTGATCCTGATGGGTCCCTTCCAGCCCAGCATATTCCATGACATTAATTAATTGTTTGCAAGACTTCTTACAATGAAACATATGTTCATTAGACAGTTCTGTACATGTTTTTGTGTAGAAGATAGCTCTAGATAGTTTTTAGGGCCAAGACTTTTCTTTGAATGAAATCTGAATGTACATGTGATTCCTAAACTTTCTGAAAGTTACGCTTTTGGAACTTTCTATTAATTAGAAGCTTAATTTCATGAAGTGGATATAGAAAAAGATAATACACTGGACTGGCTCTAGATCTCTTCCTCTCACATCTGAGAGAATACCTTCCCTGTAAAACTGCTCAGTCTTATAAGCTATGTGGTGGCTCAAATGTGAGAAAGAGGTTAGAGGATGTTTCTAAGCAGATGATTCTGCAGTTTGATATCTAGGAAATACTTGTTGTTATGGGAAAGGTCAGACCATGGCAGTTGGAGTTGCTTAATTAAATTATTGTAGCTGCTACGTAACGTGCTGAGCTCACAGTGGATTTAGGACAGTTGAGTTACATTTCCTGTTTGTCCCTAGCCAGTGTGTTCTACATCCATGGTCTTGCAGTTACCTGGGGCATTTACACAGAGCTTGAGCACATCTAAAAAAGTAACATTTATCCTAAGTCTAAAATAAAAGCAAATTCTGTTCTCAATAAGAAATGTAGTCCCAATGTGTCAGTTCAAAAGTTCAGTCTGGTCCAATATTCTGTTTTCCAAAAAACAGCTAGAGAAACTTATGGGAATAAGGTAGGCACAGATGCCTTCCCTGGTATGCACTTCAAGCAATGTGCAATGTGCAGGATGATTCTGATGAAGTATATTTCCTGCTCATGGTGTGCCTAAAGTACAAAACTTGCTTTGATACACAATTGCATTAGGCTGATCTCAAAATCCCAAGAATAAAGAGAGGCCATCAGAACATGTTTGTTCAAGAGACCAAGGACCAATTTCTCGTAGCTAGTAACACAGCCTGATTCTTAGCTGTTGCCTTGTGTATTTGTTACTTTTCCTGAAAGCCAGTTGCTAATGTTTCTACAGAGACATTTTGTTACCTGTTTTAAGAGAGAATCTGGAAACAACTGGTCAAGATAATGTAGTTCGTTAATTAAACGAGACACAGATGATCAAGACAGAGACTGGTTTATTTGAAAAAATTAATCTAGCCTCCATTTCTTCCCACCTTTATTGAGTTGAAAAAAAAAAAAATAGGGGTGGGGAGCCACTCAGTGTCTGGATTTGTCTGCCTGTCAGTGTTGAGATGTGCATGGTTTTGAACTTCCTATTCTTAAGGCAAAGATAATGTCTGAGATCTCACAAAGGATTTTTGCAGGATAGGTGTAGCAAGTCTCTTGGTGAGGTACCTCAGTGAAATGAAATTAGAGTGCACCAGTAGCTTGTCAGCCATGTGTGAACCACAACCTGTAATGTAGTCCCTCTGTTACCTTCAAGTGGCAGAAATAATTCTGACTGCATCTGGAGGTTGCACTTTAAAAGAAACCACCCCTCTCCCTTATGGCTGGCTTGTGTTACAAGCGATCACTTTATTCATGATGATCCAATGGTACTGCTGTGAATGGGTAATATTATTGCTTTCATGTATACAATAGCTTTTCTGAAAATTACTAGATGCATACCAGTTTCCCAGCTTTCTCAGAAAATAAAGTACCCCTTTTTAGAACTAGGTTTTAAAACCCTCTGGTGATAGAAACAAGAGTCAGTGAAAAGGGAAAATAGTCTATTTGGTTTCTGGGTGTAAATATGAAAGCAGTCAGTGTAAGTAGTAGAAAAAGCCTGCTCAGACTATTTCTGTGTGTCTGTGGTGTTCTCATCTTAGTGAGCAATACTGAATAAGTCTAGTATAACTTAATTTAAAAACAGTATTCCCTCTGGGTGGCTTTTCTATGGCAAATTTATTTTTATTTCTTGATTTTTGTTCAAATAACCTGTAAGGTACTATTGTAGAGACTGGGCTCTGTATTGGCAATTTTTAGTGGTTTTGTGCATAAAGAGTGTGTTCAGCTTGATTATGAGAACTGGAAATGGTGCAGTGATGACTCACATGCACATAGGAAAGAAAGGCTTGCTGTTCTCATAAGATACAAGTCTTGTGAAAGTGTCCAAAGCAGCTATGGATGTCCCAATCAACCAAAGATTTGTAAGCCTTTAGGAAGATAAGCAAGCATGTGAACCATGAATTGTTTTGACTCCCTTCCTTTCTCAAGTGCTTTGGATACAAATAAACAGTATCTAGTGGTTTTTGGAGTTGTTGTTTATTCTGACAGTTTATTCTGCTTATATGGTGCTGACTCTAATTTAGAGTGACTGGTGTAATCTCTTGGAGTAGATAGGAACTGATTAAATAGTGGGAAAATGATACTTGTATTTACTTTTTGCCAAGAGAGAGTGCCTTATGTCTGTAATAAGGGATTTGTGGGAAGAGGCCAGAAGTATTAAGTTTAGCAGTGGCACCCACATAGTGGGTGACACAGTGGCTGTGATAGACCTGTAGCTGAATGTTACCTTGGGTTCTTTTGGCTTTTTTTTCTGCTTACCTAAGCACCATGCTGAATATTGCCAGATATGCCTGGCTGATATATGTGATTGATCTGTATCTCTTCATTCTTTAAAATACCTTGAAGACTTTCTTATATTTAAAGTTTCCTAGCTCTTCTGGGCATATAAACTTTGTTCATTACTAGTACCACTGCTACTGCAGGCCAAGTCTTTACATAATCTGTTCTCAGTGGACTATGGTACACCTGAAAGTAAGGACAAATACTCACAAAATAATTTGATGTACCAGTTGTTCTTACAGGTGTTTGTCTGATCTCAGCTTCAGATATGTAGCTTATTTTGGGGGTGTTTTGCTCCGTCTGGCTAGATTAAAATCACATGTTTGTTCATGTTTGTAAGCTATTTCTGCAATACTGCTACATCAGTCATTCCAATTAACCATTTCTGGTTATACAAATAATGTACTGGTACTTCAAGTTCTGTTAGAATCTGAATCAAGCCATATGTGTTGTTGGGCTGTCCCCTTGCAGAAGAAAAGTTCCAAAGTGGCTTTAGATTTTCCAAATTGACTTGGTGATGACAAATCAGAGTACCTCAGGGCAAGGGTGCTGCTGGTGATGGTTTAGCAAAAGGAATTACACTTGAAGTCCTTCATTAGCTGTGGTAGTGTTTTACTGGAAGACAATGTTGCCCCAAGGAGGCTCATCTGCCTGGAGAAGAGAATGCTTAGGGGGGAATCTTATCACAGAATTCTGGTATTTGAAGAGTGGTTACAAAGTGTTGTAATGCATTTTTGAGTGGATCCTCTCTCTTCGCAAGGAGCCACATGGAAAAAAGGGGCACAAGTTGCACTATGAGTGGTTTCATCTCAATATAAGAAAGTTTTTTACAGTGAGAATCATTCACTGGAACAACTTCCCTGGAAATGAGGTAGAGTCCTCCTCACTGGTGGTTTTAAAGATGCAAATGAACAAAGTGCTAAATAATCTTATCTAGGTTTCCTTTCCCATGTAGGGTTGGACCAGATGTTCTCTTGAGGTTCCTTCTAACCTGGGCTGTTCAATAATCCTGAGATTGGTTCTATGATTCAATTGCCCTGGAACCTTGCATTCTAATGAGAGTTAATCTCTCTTTCCCTGTTCTCTGTCCTGCATCTTTATAGGTAGGAACTGCCTCAACACAGATGAGTATTCCTCAGATTACTGCAGTTCCTACCCATGAAGCCAGTATGCAGCTCACGGCCAACCCAGGAGGACTGTAGTCAGTCTATTGCTTTTTCTTGGACAAACTGGTCCTCCCTTCAAACTCCTGAATCAGTACCCTAGCCTGACTGGTACTGACAGTGGGTCTCAGCCATTCCCCAGTCATTTCACTTCATTTCCTAGCTGTAACTTCCTTTGAAATGACATGTTTTTCATAAATGAAGCTGTAAAGAACAAAGTGAAGAAAAGCAGAAATAAAATTCAGAACAAAAACAGGGAGCACAATCCAGTCTCCAATCATCTACAAATTGATTTCCCACTGGATCTGGAGATCAGCTTCAATTCTTTCTTTTAATTACCAGTTTTTGTACATATGTTTAGAATACTTGACACTGCATTGCAAACTAGTGGCAATGCTAGAAAACTTTGTAAAAAGTTAAAAAGGCTTCTCATTCTGCTAGAAGCTGTGTGGTCTGGCTCTGCTCCAAAACAAGTCTTGTTACTTGTCCTGAGACACACAGTTAGAAACACACGTTTGTCTTCATCACTTGAAATATGGTTCACTAATTAGTTGACGTCAGTTTTGGTTTGGCAATTTGGCAGTGAGAAGTGGCTTTTCAAAGCATGAGAGGAAGCTTAGCTGTTCCCTTCAGGTACCAAACCATAGTTATCTAGGCTTTACTGATTAAAGGAAACCATCCATATGCTGAATCTTTTTATATGCAGTTAATTACAGCCGTATGGAAAGAAATCTTACATCATCCCTCATAGATACACTATCCAGTACTGCAGGCTGAACAGACCCAAGAATGTATTTTAATTGTTAATGGAAGGTTTAGTACTTCTTACAAGCTGGAAATGCCAGGAAATAATTGGTATCCCAGTTCATGGGAGTGTTTATAGTGTAGATGGCCCTCACACAAACTCTGAACAGTCTGAACACTAATGCAGGAAAGACCAATTTACATCAGGACTTAATATCAGTCTATACTTAGCTCTTCCTTGTGTTTCCCATGAGTGCAATTCACAGTGAGAGCAGCAGGAATGAGTACTGCTGATGGCAAGACAGGGGAAGCATTATTTTCGTATTTGAAAGCAGAATATGCTATTATTTGTAGAAAACATTAAATGATGGAAACATCTAGTGCACTTTAGCTCTACTTGGACTCTGCTTGAGTATATATCATGAGCTGCATGTTGTAGGGCTGTAGCAGCCACCTTTAGGTTTGGGCTGTGGTGGAAAGGCTGCAGTCACCGCTGTAAGCAGGTGTGTTCCTCTTAGTGCAGGAGTCCACATGGCAACTGACACCAAGGAGGGATGTCTGAATTTGCCTTCCAGTAGAGGGAATGAGAGCTGGGAAGCAGGGCTTAGAGGGCATTATGACAAAGAATCATAAGAGCATTCTGGAAGGACTTCCTTGGTAATTCATTGCAAGTTGCCCCAGGATACAACTATAGAGAGAATGACACATTGCAGAGCTGGAGAGCAAGTTGAGGTGGCTGTCCACACTTGATTATGAATAACAGTTTTTTCACTACTAGGATTGTTTTCAGTTCCAAACATATTCTACTGCAGCAAGACTTGTCATCTGTTTTCACGGAGCTGCAGGATAGTTGAGATTAGAGGAAGCCTATGGAGGTTTTGGAGAGGAGAAGGGCTAGGGTGAGATGATTTGTGTTCTCTTTCTTTCCTTTTTTAAGAAGAATGTGATTTAAAGTTAGTATCTTTGGGTTCTCCACTTTGCAGCTTGTCTAAGCTTACAGAAATCGAAATTTTTCTTTTTTTTAATGAAACATTGGTTCTACATACAACAAGACCAAATAACTAGCTCTTAGCAAATCAGTTGCACAAAATTATTTTTAAAGTATGGACTGCTTACTCATGTTTGTCCTTTAATGAAAGAATCAGTAGCACCATCTGACAGCTTTGTGCACAGCATGGTTACAGGGGTTGAACACCAGTGTCTTCAAGAGCAGCTGTAAAACCAGGGGACACTGAGATCACTCTTTGTTGAATCTGTCAGCTCTCAGCAATGTCTTGCTGCTTCTTGATCCTAAGTCTAAGACTCGGATTCTGTTAACTGAGAGTTTAGTTTGGCAACCACTGTCTTCAGTTTTACCTCTCTTACAACTGTTTCAGTGCATCTTGCAGTGTTGCTTCAGTCCTCTTCAAGTTTTTCTCCCGCTCCCGAAGCCATGACCCTTGTGGTATAGCTGCTGTGAGTCAGCTGCATAGCTAGAAAAGAAAACAAAAATGCTGTGGCATGTGCATGACTACAGGGGTCATGCCTTCAGGAATGGGAAGCTGATATGCTCCAGAGTTTGTTTACTTCAGATTTGATGATCCACAAAGATTTAGGAAATAATGCTTTTTATAGTACTGCGTATAGCAGCTCCTGCGTTCTTCTTTCCCGCAAGTAGCGGTGATGGCTGGGCTCCTCCCAGATGGGCTGTGGGTCCCAGCAAGCCCTCTGTGGAGCTGGGGACAGCTAGCATGCTTGCAGGGTCTGGGCATTAGCAATCCATAGCCTGGCACTGCTACTGTCAAGGAACTGGTCCAGTTTCATTGCTGCCATCTACTGAAACTTGAGTTTTCCACCTCACTGAGCAGACTAGTGGGAAGCACAGATTTGCAGATGAAGTCTGAAATGCCACAGTATCACTAAAAATAGTAACAAAAACTGCCCTCTCCTCTCCCTCTCCCCCCTGCTTAAGTGTGGACTTCCAATATGTGTGTGTGTGTGTTTATTTTGCTACTTAAAGTTCAGCTTCGTGTGCAGCTTTAATGGTCCTAACTAATAATCTTTCTGCAGCTATTAATTCTTCCCCTGCTAATATATTTGAGATATGTCTATGATACAGCTCTTTCTCATATCTCCTGTTTTCTGAGCAATAATGCATGCATTTAACTTTTTTGTGTTGTCTTTAGTACAAAACCAGATGTTCTTTCTTTGTGATAATGAAAACTTCTGTATATATTTTAGAAAATCCTTATGATTTAAAAATGGAGGGGGAGGGAGGGGGAAGAGTGGTCTTATTTGCTAAATTTAATTTGCAAAGTGTTTATTACCAAAAAAAAGAGCCTTCTTTTCTAGTCCTGGTTAAATGCTTTAGAAATTGCAGGGTTTATTACAGACTTGGGCAGAAGGCAAGGCATATTTATTCCTATAACTAATATTGCAAATATTGATAGAATAAAAGATCCCCACAGTCTACTTTGATATGTTGTATATGGGACTGAGTGGGCACCAATGAAATATGAGAAGTTTTACAATGGTCTCAATGACCAACTCTTTTTATTCTTCTAAGGCTTGTATGATTTTACACTTGTTTTAAAAAATGTCTTTTCCCCTTCCCCTCTTAAAGGTAGAGACCTCTGGGTTCTTGTTCTGGGAAGGTTTCCAACCCATCATAAGATTGGCATTCCAGAGTTCAAGTATGTTGCTAATATGCATGGGGATGAGGTACGTTTCAATTTTTGCAATGTCATTTATACCAAATACACTTACCAGAGGTTTAGAGTGAGCTCCTCTCAGGCATGTGCTTCTTATTACTGAGGTATGACATAACTCAAGGAAGACAAAATATGTGTGTATTTATCGAGGAATTTTCAGAATAAAGTTCCCTTGTTTTGGTGGAAGGGCCTTAAGAGACCTTACATCATGCTGAAGAGTCCTACAATCCTACACTCAACACCTCTCTTAAGTAGAGAGCTTTGTCTTCTCCAGGTGAGTAAACCCAGAGGCTTTAAGTTGCCTGGCAATGAGTCAGATGCAGTAGTTTGCTTGTACATTGTTACTGCCTAGGCATGAAATATGACTGATAGAACTCTTCAAATACATACTAAGATTAAATAATAATTGGTGTGAAGCATCAAATTATTTATTGTAGGAAGAAAAATTTATCTTGGGAACCTTAAGCTAGGAACAGCTAGATTCACCTGAGATAACACAGAGTACAAAAGGAAAAGCAATGCCAGAATAATAAACTTGCTCTGGGAAGAATGTCCACTTATTAATGATCAAGGAAAAATGGTGATTATGAGCCTACCTAGTGCAGTACTTGAATCTGAATCAGAAAGAATCAAAGCTTCACTGTACAATACTTTTTTGCTTTGTATTTCTTCTATTCTTTAGCTTTAGCTGATTATATTAGTCATCTTCAGGAGAGGTTTAAACCGTGCAGTATGTTTTTATGCATTCTTTCATGTGCAGGTTAAATGATATAACAGGAGGAGCAAGATATATATGTGTATGTATGTGCTAGACTGTGAATTCCCAAATCTAAGGAAAATGGCTATAGAAGAAAGTGTATCCTGTGCAAAGGGTAACGTGTCACGAGTTGTTGCTGTTAACAATACTGTGTGTGAGCACTTGCACGCCTACAGGCACTTGTGGCATGATGTGCCAAGAATGTTCCCCAGGTTAGACTAGTTTCACCTTGTTCGACACTGGCCTTGCTCAAAGTGTTGCTGGGAGTTTGACTGCTTGGGAATTTAACTCTGTGTGGGAGGAAGCTGATTCACGGTGTCAGATGGGTACATTTGTCACTGGGTGCCCACGACAGGGTTTGCAGCTCCTAGAACCTGCTGTGTGCCACCAAGGCATCTAGGAACTGAGGCTCCATACTGCAGTCCCTGCAGACTGCTGGAGGGGATTGCAAACCTGTGACTGGAAATCACCCAGCTTTGATGGGGAGGAAGTGGAGGGCAGGATATGATCTCATCCAGAATGGGCTGGCTTGCAAATCCAATATTGCTGGACTGCAAAAGGCCACACATACTGAAGTCTCCACAAGGAAACACCCCTGTCATTATCACTGCCCAGCTGGATGAGCATAACAAGCTTTGACCATAGAAACACACACTGTTTGCACATCCACAGGGCTGGGAGTTGCTGGGGATTGGCAACTCTGATCACTGCCTAGGATCTAAGTTTTTATTGACAACATGAGGAAATGGCAAGATTTTCTTTTAAAGTCAGACACTGTGCCAGACAGTCTGAGCAGGGTTGGTCCTTGAGCTGCCTAGCTAAGAGGTCCTACATTCCAGTTGTTTGTCAGACCAGGCTCACACCTAGGGAACATTCCAGAAATAGAGCTATTCCTCCTTTTCAGGCCCTGATGGTGATTTTTGCCATATGGGTTATTTTGGAGCATACAGGTAACACACAGTTGGTGTTTGGGCTTTTTTTTTATCTGATCATAAATGTATTTCAAATGGCAGGAAATTAATTCCTCATATAGAGAAGCATTGGTGAACTTGAATAATTTTTTCCCATAATCTAAGATTCTGCTGGACCAGTCACTGGGGATAGATTCAATTACCCCTACAATATATTAAGCAGATAAATTTTGCATTAATTATCCAACAAGCTTCAGCTTGTATGCCAGAGTCTTTCATAAATTGGAATTACAGGATTATGGGTTCATTGACTGGGTCTTCAGTGCTTCAGTGACGTATTCCACAAAAGATACCAAGTGAGACCTTCTGTTCTCAGGTGTTGTTTGGTGATGCTGCCCTTCTAACCTGTTATGATCACACATGTGACACTTAACTTTGACTCAGCTGGCCTACTGCTCCAAAATCATAAAAGTTGGGGTGGAACCTGAATTACATGTGTGTGGGCTGTTCACACATGCTGCTGGAAGAAAATCTTGCTTATTTGGAAAGCTGCCCAATAGGGAAGTTGTAATAAAGTAATGTGAGTACACAATACCAGGAAAGGAGTATTATTTTTTTCAGAACTGAAAACAATTATTTTTTTTACTAAGTTCATTTTTCTTGGTACTCTAAGACATAACCAGCCAAGATTTAAAATATTTTCATTTGTGTTCACTGTAGCCAGATAGAACGAACTTTTACCCCAGATCCACTGAGAGGCAACAAAAGACTTCTCCCATTCTTTGTGTTGCCTGTATGAAGCTGGACACCATTTTTAGCAGTACTTTTTATATAACCTGAGCCAAATTAAAACTGATTTAAGCTAACTTTAATCAAGATGGTGGTCATTGGCTGCACAAAATGCATAATCCTGTGAAATGTTAGTAAAGTCTTCAGGGGCAAGGTGAAGGAGAGGTTGCCTGATCTTCTGGGGCAGTTCCCATTCTGAATTAGACAGCAGCCTCTCTTACTTGAAATATCTTCTCTAAGTCATGCATTTCTCCCTGGGGAAGAACTCCTCCTGCTTAACATTGACCACAACCAAACCCCTAAATACTCCTAAGTCATAAATGGAGCAGAACGATCACCTTTGGACCCTCTGTGCCAGTGACTTAAATCCATTCTATACAACTGAACAAATAGGATCTAATTGGAAACCTGTTCCTAAATCATGTATCTCACTGCAGGAAAATCCTGTAGGGAAAAGCACATCTGAATAAACTGCAAATTTCCTGTGTGTTTCTGCTTCCCCCCTTTAATGTACTGAATATATGGCTTTAACTTTCTGCAGCTGTAGTGTAACTGAACAATCACAAGATTAAACTCTCAGGATGGCAGTGCTGATATCAGCCCTATTTTCCTAAAGTGTCCACTTCTGATCTCTTTATTTTCTGAGTATATAAAATAACAACAATGCAAACAATATTAAATAATACAATAGCTTATTCATAATAAAGAATAATTTGTAATAATATATACAAAACATTAATATATGTAATATAACAATATAGTAGTACAAAATATTATTTTAAATAGTAGTATTTTTCCTCTTTCATTATGTGAAACTGAGTCTGTACTGATAGGTACTGATAGCCTATGTGAAATGATGTGTTTATCTGCTGCCTTAACTTGTGAAATAAGTTAAAGCAACTCTACCCAATTTTCCATGTCATCATAGACATAGTCACATTCACAGTAGGGTTTCCTAAAATATTAGGGCTTAGGTGAATAAAGACTGGAGTAGATTGATTCATTTGTGATCAATATAATGGAGTCTTAAAAAACTACCAAACAATAAACTAAAGAGTCTTGTGGAGAATTTCTTATTCTTATTTGTAAAAAAAAATTAATGGAAGCTTCATTGCACTATCAAAATACCACTGTGGAAAAAAGGCTAGGTTTTTTTTGTCATCCAATTGCACGAAAAGAATACTGCATATACTGCACAACCTGCTATAGGGAATTATAAGCCCATAGTCCTATGTCATCTCTCCTGTGTGATATACTATTGAAGTGATATGCAGGGAAACAGTATTTTCTCTAGGGAAAAAAAAAACCCTATTTATTGCATAGTGAACTTTTTCCCACCTAGTTTCAGTATTAGCTGATGTACTGTGAAAAAGGTCAGAAGCACCACAACTTTCAAAATTCAAAACAATCGAATCTCAGTGCTAACAACAGACTTTGAAAAAAGCTGGATGTTGCTGAGGTCTGTTTCAGCACATTTTAACACTGCCTTGCTGCAGTTACTTTTTTCCTTATCTTTCTTCACACTCTTCCTGAGTGGTAAAAGAAAAAGATATCCACGTCTCAGCCAGGTAAATCCAGAAGCTGGTGGAGTTTGTCCTGGTGGTAACAACTTATGCCAGTTACTAGATCAAAAGCTGGCTTTGTATTGCCATTTTCCTTCAGTAATAAACCAGAGAACTGCACTTCCCTGTCATACCCATGGTATTTCTCAGATGTCCATAGGGATTGCTGCTGTAGAAATAAAGGGATGTGTGCCAAACTACTCGCACAAACAGCCACTTTAACCCTGTGTTAACCTACCGGGGTGTGTCCTAGCGGTGCATAACAATTAGTGCTGTACAAGTGTTAAAAATAACATCTTGCAAGTGTGGCATTTCAGTGGGAAACCAGGATGGCCTACTGGTTTCTCTGCTCATACTCCGCTTCCTTAGGTGGGGTTGTGGCTGGAATGCTGAACCTGGCCTGTGGAGCAGCTGGGGCTGGAGCAAGGAGGCAGACAGGACTGTGGTGCCCTGAAACAGGTCCTACCTGATGGTTTGGATCTTTCTTTCAACATTGTTCAACTTAAAAAACAGGCCACGTTTAAGGACAGAATTTTAATAACAAAAATGTCCACCCCTAGTCCCCTGGTGTTAGGTCTCTCTCATGTGGTAACAACACTGTTCTAAACCCAGCGCTGATGCAGTGAAGTGGCACAGTACAGGTGCAATTGCAGCTAACCTTAATCTCCTAACTGGCTGCTGCTCGAGCTTCTTGAGTAATCCCTGTGGTAGCTGAGCAGGGTGCTGACACAGCCCTGCCAGCAGGCAGAGTCAGGAACTTTAGAGGATTTGTGTACAGAAGCAGCAGTTGCACCCTTTTCTACAGTGCTGATCCATGTCCTGAAACATGCACGCTTCTCCATTCAAGGCTTCCCCTGAGGATCGCTGAATGCCTTTCCTGCTGACTTTCTCCCTTTGAGGCACAGGAGGAAGCTGACATCTGAAAGTGTACAGAGAAACTTAATGTCTAATTGTATCCCTAGAGGTGGGAGAAAGGGATTTCCTTTGTTTTTCTGTCATCCTTCCTGTGAAATACAGTAGTACAATCCACCTCAGCATCTCCCTTGGGATACTGTAATCAAAAACAAATGTTCGTGTCCTCTCAAAGCCCCAGAACACATTCATGCTGTCCCCTGCTCTTCTGTCTATCTTCATATTAAAACTGAGGCAGGTGAAGGTGTCTGCCCTAGACTTTACTGTCAGTAATCTACCTACAGTGTGTCTAGATCCTTTATTTGAAGCTCTAAAATAAAACTGACTCATAACTCTTATCCAAAGGCACACCTGACCTCTGTAGCAACAGGGCAAAGCTTGACTGAGCAGCAGATGCTTTCCATGGCCTTGATCAAAACTTGACCTTGAACTTTCCCAGAAACAAAAACTTTCCCTCAGATACTTCCAGATGTGCTTTCCCAAGCAATGCAGGCTGCTCTGGACCAAAACAAAACCACCCCTCTGTTGCCACACCAAAACAGTGATAATAAGTATATTCTTTCCTCACTGTGCAATCACCCAAATGCCAACACTTTTATGATAATCTGAATCACCTAATGCCCTGAGTACAACAACCAGGAAACCTATAAAGTAGTTTGTAAAATACCGTACAGGTAAGTAAGCCTGGGATTAGCTTTTAAATATGAAGAAGGTCATCTGTGAAAATCTGGTCATCTTTCATTCTTTGTAAACATTGTTCTTTTCTACCACATTCTTCTGTTACTTTTCTTTTCCCCCCTTTCTGTTCCTGCTTCTCTACCCTTTCTTTTTGTGATTTCTTTTGGTCAGGCACTGAAGAGAAGTACAGTAGGAGATGAGCACTTTCCCAGTTTCTCCAGCAGCAGTCCAGCCTTGTCTGTAGTTCAGCTGTCTCTGTGGTAGAGCCATTCTTGCTGATTCTGAGTCTGGTAACTTCACCTATCATGCCCAGGGCCATGATTTGGCTGATTTCTCTCCCCTCCTTTCTTCCCCCACCCTTATATGCTTCCCAAGATGTCTATCACTCTTTTCAAGAGCTCCCTGTACAAGACAGGTTCTGTTGCATCCCTTCTTAAATTTCACAGAGTATGTTTATCAGACCTGCAGAGCAGTCTGTTTTCACATACTCGGGTGCTGGTTTAGATCCTGTTGTGATATACCAGGCTTTGTTCTTGGAGATAGAGATAAGTTATTTCTTGAACTCATCTACTTGCAAGTCTTGGTTTGTTCCCTTTCCAAGCAGGATTTAGGAACCCTAAAGCACCCTTGAGGCATGGTGCTGTGGAAAGTGCCCCTGGAAAGTATGGTCCAGTGAACACTAGCAGTGGTTTCTGGGGTAGAATAGGATGGTCCTTAACTCTGAATCTGGTGCTTGACACTATTTTGCCTAAAATCTGAAAGACTAAAGGGAGATGTCAGCTTTCACGACTTACACAAATTTATATGAACAAAAATATGTGTTTAACTTTTTCTCTGCCCCTGCCTCTCCTTGATCTAAAGTCTGTATCCAAATGTCTTTCCGTGTCTTTTTCTAAGGATTTATTTGGTTTCCCCAATGCACACGTTCATGACGTTAAAAGAAAGCAATGTAACAGAAGTATCTATGTGGCCTCTTTGATCTTGTATTAATATTGACTTCCCATAAAAGAGGATCAACAAGAAAAAAATCCTGCTCTGTGGCATCCTGGAAAACTTGTGGCAGACTTGTCCTCCCTTCCTTCTGAAGCACCAGTGCCAAGCGGTGCCACACAGCGCTGGTGCTCATGTGCAGGGTCATTGTGGCACCAGCACAGAGCTGGGACCCTGCAGTGGGACTGAGAAAACACAGTTTTTGAGGCGTTCTCAAGCCCACACGATGTTTATCAGGCAGTTTTAGTTTTTGTTATAGCTGTTCTTTATCCATGTGAGATTTAAGCAGTGCATCTGACACAGTCAGTTTCCCATTATACAAAATGGTCTGGTTGATCTGGGTTTAAAACCCTTGTGAAAACCCTCCAGTGATTCCTTTTATCTATTCAGTTACTTTAAATATATTTAAGGGAGGGCATAAAACAAAGCATTGTTGATCAGAGTGCTCTCATATGCCTGGTATGCCTGTGTAGTCCATAAGAAAAACCTCTAAGTTCAAGGTGGGGGATCTTTATTTATTTATTTATTTTCTTCTTCTTCCATTATCAAACTTAAAGTAAAATCTGTGCTTCTTTACACAGACTGTTGGGAGAGAAATCCTGCTCCATTTGATAGATTTCCTGGTGACCAGCTATGGACGTGACCCAGTTATTACCCGGTTACTCAATAATACCCGGATTCATATCATGCCAACGATGAATCCTGATGGATTTGAAGCTACAAAAGTGCCTGATTGTTATTACACACGAGGAAGGTAAGGGTGGCTTAGGAGGGTGGGAGAGGTAAAATAAATGGGTGGGGAATAATAATCACAGATAGCCAGAAGACTGAATCATGCTTGGTGGAGAGCAGAGTCTACAGGATGTGCTTGGGCTAATTTTGGCTGTGCTCTTCTGAAGACACATTGTTATGGCATAGAGTTTCTGGAAGACTGAGTCAGAAGGGTATTTATATGTGGTGTGGCCAGAAAAAATTGGTCAGAATGGTATAATGACCTCACCTTCTAGGCAGGAGACCCAGATTGCGAATACGAACACAATTCCCTATTTTGTAGCACCTTTGGAGTGCTACAAGGAAAATTCCACCCACAAGGATCTATTTCAATTGGACAATTCTGTAACCCTTCTTAATGAGAAAAGGTGTGTCTAAGCTTATTGAATGGACTTCAGCAATGTGTTTAAAAATCACGTTGAATGTGGATTTAGTAAGGAGCTACACAAGCAGAGTTGGTATAATAGGTTCTGTGCTAATAGTAATGGGGAGGAAAAAAACCTACATAGAAGAAAATATAACTTGGCATTGCATCCTGTGCTACTTTTGCACTTTTTAATGTGGCTATTGCAGAGACCAAAAAGGGGATGAAAAGCTTAACAAGCAAGAAGAGGGAAAGGGACAGTGAGAGAATGGGAAGAAACGCCCAAAGGACAAATTTGGAATGTGCAGAAAAAGCAAACCCATGAGCTAGAGGTTCTCTTGGATCACTGGCCTTGGCAACCTCAGAAACAAGAGAAAAGGAAGTTTAGATAGTTCAGTTCTTTAGGTGACCAGAGTAGGCCAACCTTTTTATTAGGAAAAAATGTATTCCTCAGCAAATAGATGGGACTTGTATGGAGGGGGGTATTTTTTATCCCCTCACTATTAAATAGGGTTGAATAGATTGAGGTAAAGAATTAACACAATCAATGGTGAATACCCTCTTTATTCCTGTACTGACCTATCTGAGTGAAAAAGCAAGAGAGCATTTGAACAGAGCTGGGCATTAAGGTTCAGGGAGAAGAAAATGCATCCTGTGTTTGACTCAGATTTTTTTCTGTCTGTTGAGATTGACGGCAGCCCAAGGAATACAACTATTCAATAGTTACCTTGGCCTTCTTTACAAGCAGGAAAAAACACATACAGGAGGAGGACAAAGTCCTTCTGACCTGGCTCTGGTTTTTCTAATTCACTTATGAGTAGATGTGCATTCTCTGTGCATGTTAAATATTCTCTGTTTCCACTTGAATTGTTTTATTGTGGCCTATGAAAACTCCAGAGCTGCCAGAAAGCAAATTGAAGTCCATCACTGTAATGCTTGAGAAATAAAAAATGGTCATCTTGCCTGTTCCCTGAAGATACTAGCACACCACAGATCTGGAGTACTGGGAGGCCGGTGATGTGGAAGTATCCACAGGCAACACAGTAATGGGAATGTCTTCTCTCTTTCAAAGGTACAACAGGAATGGAGAAGATCTGAACAGAAATTTTCCTGACGCCTTTGAGAACAACAGCGCCAGAATTCAGCCAGAGACTCGAGCAGTAATGGACTGGATAAAAAATGAAACATTTGTTCTTTCGGCAAACTTGCACGGGGGTGCCCTGGTTGCCAGTTACACCTTTGATAATGGTAACCCAGGTAAGCTGGTGACAAACTCTGTTCTCCTCAGCTGACTGGGTTTAGAAATGTTGGCTGCACCAAAGCACAATTTATAAGGATTCATGCAAAGTTCTTCTACCTTTTGAGCTGGGATGGGCAGAATTTGATAAACCTCATCAAAATTCACTGCCTAATATATCCTTTTGGGAGATGTTTATCCTGTATGTAAGCCACCACTGTGTATTGTACCAGTAATGAGAGTTGCACAATGGCTGTCTTCACTCTGCAGTTACTGGCTCTTTGAATGGCTATAGCAGATCTCCAGATGATGATGTCTTTATTCACCTGGCAAAAACCTATTCTTCCAACCACGCCAGCATGTACAAAGGGACGGGGTGTGACAACAGGCAGACCTTCCCAGAAGGCATTACCAACGGGTACTCCTGGTACCAGCTGGAAGGTAAGAATGTCATTGACATTTCATTCAGCTGGTAAGATGATCTCACTTTCTTCTGCCATCTCTGATGATGAAAGGACAGTGATTTTAGTCAGAGTTAGAGGGCTGATGAGGGGAGCAAGTCAACTCATTCACACAGGTTCTGTGAGCAGGACATGGGTGTTTTCAGACTCTTCCAGCCAGCAATTACACAAGTAAACGAGGCAGTCACTGCTGTTTGCCTGATTCTGTGCTTAAGGCCTGCAGTAGCTGTAATACACATAACACACGTGCACACATTGCTTGGCACCAAGATCTTCTCCTTTCAGAAAGAAGGAATTCTTCTATTCATATGTCGTCAATTTTTAAATGTTTAATTACTGAAATAAATGTGAAAGAAATAAATTCTTTATGTGCAGCCAAATAGAATATGGGGCTTGTGCACTGTGTATGTTCTCATTGTCTGAATTCAAATACTTAAAAGGGTCTTGGAATGGCTTTGGCAGTAACAAATCCTATGCCAGCCTATCTGTCCCTTTTTAGCTGGGAAAGCTTGAATGAATTTAAGTCTAAGGCCCACTCTTTCTCAGCCACAATCATCATCATTTCCAAAATGAAGTATGCTTTAGAAAACAACACTCTATGAGTAAATAATAAAGATTTTTCGCAGGAGGCAATAAATACAAGTGTGGCATTGTGGAATAACTTATCTGATTTACTTTTCTTACAGGTATGATGCAAGTACTAACGTTTTAATTCTCCTGTTTGTCTTTTAATTTGACCTTAGTGTTTCTTTGGACCTGAAAACCCTTTTATTTCACTTTTAAGGTGGAATGCAGGATTACAACTATGTCTGGGGACAGTGTTTTGAAATTACATTGGAGCTGTCATGCTGTAAATATCCTCCAGCAGACCAGCTGGAAAAGTTCTGGAGAGACAACAAAGTTGCTCTGATCGAATATATCAAACAAGTACACCTAGGTGGGTATGCCAATGGGGGCAGAGTGAAAACTGAGGCAGCTTAGAGGGAACTCCTCAGCAGCCTGGGTCAGTGTCACAGCTCACAGGGGAGAAATCTGGTGTTAACTTGGGAGCTCCTGAACTGGAAGTGCTACAAAGCCATGGATGGGTAAGGCAGGAGAACTTACAAACGTGTCAGGTGAGGGGCAATGGGTGCTACTACAGGTGTGCAAGGGGCTTGAAATGTGGGGCAGGAGCAAGAGACAGACCCTAGGGGCTGTCTGACCATGCACTCCCCCCCTCCCCTCATTTTTCTGAGCAGCCTTGGGACAATCATTTATATTAGAGGTTTCTAAGTGTATGTGTGCCTCAGCAAAAGTGTCACGGGTCTTTGCTTGCTTGGATTTTGTAAATTTGAAGGCTTCTCTAGGTGTGATCTGACTTCATATTTGGAAAAAAATGCTGCTTAGTGAAGCTGTGGTGCTTAACAATGAGTTGAAGGGTTTGCACAAACCTGTTGCTTATCTTGCATTTTGTTGCCCTAAATATCTGACTGCTATTTTATCTCTGCCTAATGTCGGTGCTGCCTTGAAGATGGTGTGTGGGAATTAAGGGAAACTACTTCATAAGCAGACATTGTTGGTATTCTGCCTTTGGGAAGTACTAGACAAGAGGCTGACTTATTTTAAATCACAAAAAAAGAAGGGTGGGTGGGTGCAAAAACTGCCAAACCTGTACTGAAGATTGAAGCCCTTCAGTAAAGGGCATAGAGTAAGTGTGCATGATGCCTTCAGCAAATGAGATTTAGAAGAGGAGATTACAATACTGCTAATTTAACATGAGAGTAAGCTATTAACAACAACAGCCAAGGATTTTCTGGTTTAATTCCCTTGAGCAAGGCCAAAGTGACTAGTGATATTATTAGATGTGCTGAAACGTGGTGAAATAGCCTTTGAGTGCATCCAGCAACAGAACAATCTGTCTTTCTCAGAGAAGGAGGCTCACCAGTTGCAGTTCACGATCTTTCCCTCCTCTCCCTTTTTTCAAAGGTGTCAAAGGCCAAGTTACTGATAAGAATGGGAATCCTATTCCCAACGCCATCGTGGAAGCCAAAGGAAGGCCACATGTCTGCCCCTACAGAACAAATGAACAAGGGGAGTACTTTCTTCTCCTTTTGCCTGGGACCTATGTGATCAATGTGAGTATGCAGCCTTACTGAAGTATTGTTTCTAATTGCACTGAGTCCCTGAGCACAGTGAGACTGCAGCCTTAGAGCTGAACTGCTAGGAGGTGTAAAGACTCTACAGCAGACTTTAAAAAAAAACAACCTATATATTTAAATATTAGTCAGCAGAAAGGATATTTTTTGATACAGTCCTCAATGTCCAGAGATAAGCACTCCTTGGACCCTGATGGTGGAGCCAGCTGGGATGAGCATCTGGAGCACAGCAACAGGAGCTTGAGGTGTTTGAAACAAACCACAGAGCTCTTGCAGGGTGAGAGGGTGGAGCCTGGGATCCGGGCAGCAGCGGGCTGGCACCACCATCCGTGACTGTCATTGCCTTGTGTCAGAATGGTTTCTTGTGGAAGTCCAAAGAACACCCAGGATGGACAGGCTCTGCCTGCTGCCAAGGGCTTAGGCTTAAGCATTGCTGCAGGATTCCGACTCTTGCACAGCTAGAGTCTTTTTGCTATAACATGAAAACTTTACTCTTTTCCCATTCCATGTTCTCAAATGTATCTTTAGAACATTTCCCCTGTACATTTAAAGTGTAAACAATTACTGTTTCACAGTTGAACTTAGTGTTTCAAACCAAGGAAAAACACTTTTGTGTTTGTTCTTAGGCTACTGTACCAGGATTTAGATCGATGCTGAAGACAGTGGAAATACCTGACAACACTGGAAACTTCAGTGCTTTGAAACAGGACTTCTCTTTCCCAGAGGTCTCAGATCAGATCAGATCAAGAGTTACTTCATGCCCCAAAACTCCCCTCTACCAAGAGCTCACACGGGCTTCATCTGCTGTAAAACCAACTGTACACATCTTGGTTTTAATGACAGTTATGCTGGTAATTTTCAAATAAAGTCAGGAATGACAAAGGCAAAGGCAAAATCTTCCTGCACAAATATGGCTTTTCGGAGAAGGAATTGTATATGCAAAAGAATGTATGTTTTTACAAACCAAATTCTCGGATTCACAATCATGTTTACTGTATTTTGTAAAATACTGGCTTGACAACTGAATGTTTTACTTTAGTTACAGCAGATGTATTTTTAATTGTTACAGACTCATATTTTTCTATGTATTTTACTCTGACACAATTTTGTACAGCCTATGGAGATAACCACAGAATTTTGATGCAGAAAGTACAAATACATTTTAAAGACTTTTCCCAAATTCAAAAACATTGAGGATTGTACTGCAGTGTTTCATGCAAGCTCAGGGTCCTCATTGAGCCAACAGCTCAGGTACCACACAACTGTAAGTCATCAGCTCAATACTAATTTCTCATAATAAAGCCACTGCTCTAAATGAAGAATGGCATTTTTATATATGCTCTTTCTTACCTGGACAGATGGGACTGCTCAGGGCTCAAATGAGGTAAAAACCACTAACACAGACATGTTTTAAGACAAGAAGATGAAAATTAAATGTATCTGCCAAAGGGCCATGCTGTGGAAGCTGGATGATAATCTGCACCAACAGGGAAAAGGGAGGAATTTGTGGCTCTGAAAACAGTGTTCTCCTACAACAGAGCTGCTGAAAACAATGTGGAAAGAGTCACTGACAGCTTTATACCTTCTCCATTTTTAACTGAGTATGTTGTGGCACAGAACCACATACAATTCGGAATTCTTCGAATAGTTTTAGCAATGGCTTTATACTGTTTCAACAGCTCCACAGCCCTGCTACTCCACTGCTGGGACTGTTTTAACACCCATGCCAGGAGCTGGCAGCCACACTCAGCAAGGCACAAGCCAGCTCCAGTTACAGAGGGTGGTTTCAGTGCTCCCCTGGCTGCATTGTACTGCAAGACAGGATTAGCAGATTCCTTTTGCCTGGCCAGTTGCAAGTCATTTTCAGGGCCCTTTGAAGCTGCCCAATAAACAGAAAATTTATCAAGAAAAGCCAGTTAGTACCGTCTCCTGTGTTTATTTTAAAGCTTTATCTGCCAGTAATTTTCTTAAGCAATTTCAAAAGTAAACCAGCGAAGATTATCTTTGGAAACATCAATCTTTTCCTGTATACAGTAAATAAAAAATGCAGGAATGCAGTTAATCCTTTAATGCCTTTTAAAATCTTTCCTGAGGCACTGCTGCCTGCCACACCAAGCCCTACCTGCTGGACTGTGGAGCTTGGGCATCAGCCGCTTGTCTGCCAGACGGCCGCATTCGGTGTGAATCCACTTCAGAACTTGAAACACCAATGCTGATAGCAATGACAGCTGTGTGTGCAAGAGACTGGTTTTTGAATGTCTTTCTCATAGCCATTTGCATTTTCTACCTTTTCTCATCCTCTGATCTGCTGTGGGTTGTTTACCACACAGAGAAGTAATTATCCACTAAATCCCATCACTGATCCTGCCACTTGTAGCAGGAAGAACGAGATTCCTTGAGTTTAAATTTCCCAAACCAAAGAAATCTGATAGAATTCAGCAGTCCAGGAGCTGAGTAGGGGCAGAAAGAGCCTGTGTAAGAATCTTTGTGAAGACAAAGTACCAGAATGCCTAACAATCAAGTAACTGACATGAAAAAAGGAGCACCATGGAGTATATAAACAAATCTTTATTTAAAGCTTTTAAATGGAACAGTATTCAATTTTCATCAGAAAAGGAAAAACTGAAAACTGAAAGATAAACACAACATGTGAAACTCTTCATAAATAGGTCTATACTGTGTGCAATTGGAGTGGATATTTGCATTTTAATGGTTACTGACTGTGGTCATATATGCACTGGGTAGCTGGAAAGCAATGCACCAGGTCAAGCTCTTGAAGGCGTGTTGCATAGTTATTTAAATTCACGATAAACTACTCTGTTCAACAGTCATCCCAGCTATGTGTAGTCAGACAACAGAGATTCTGGTTTTAGAAAAACAATTTGTATTTTAGGTGTTCAGTTATCATCATCCTAACAGCCACGACTGTCCTTTTAAAGCAGGCTGTTAAGCTAAAACAACATCTACTCAAAAGGAGAGCCACCACCTTTTTAAGTATCACTGACAAATTTCACATGTATAATATAGCTATAGATACACTAAAGAACCATTCACTTGAAGCTTTCAGTGCATCTGTGCTAAAACCCCCCCCCCAACAAACCCCCCACACTTTAGTTAAAATTTTTCATGTTCAGTAAGTGCAATCCATTGCTAAAATCTTAAGCTGGGGTTTGTGCTCTGCTTGTGCAACCTTTAAAGAGCAAAATGTGCCTTGGACTCTGGTATGGAGGAGCAGGAAAGGCAGGGAATCCCCTGAAGAGGAGAGGGCTGATGCTCCAGAGCAAGGCTCTGCTGTGCTGTGGGACCAAGGCCACGCTACAGCCCCACCACAACAATGCTGCCCACCCACAAGTCCCGTGTCCAATGCTCCTTCCACAGGGAAGCCCCACAACAGCAAATGCCCTTTTCAGGCCAAATGTTGCACAATAAAATGTTGTATCTTCCTGGGATAAGGGGTAAGTCCTGCCCCACCATGTGTGACAAGCCAATATGCTGAATGAATTACCTGCTTTAACATATACTCTACCTAAAGTTATGCCTTAACACAACAGCAGCCTTAGATTAAGATGGGGAAGAAAAAAATCTTCACCCCTATTTTCATCCTATTTATTCGGTTTATTCAGTTTCATTAAGCTCCTAATAATTTTCTAATCTTTCTTTTGTAAGATACTATTTTTTTTAAACTATTCTTGTTGACACTTTCTGTAAGAACGAGGAATTTTCTCTTCCTCATATTAGTCATAAAAGAGAAAAAAAAAATCTGCCTGAAGTCCTGCAAGCATCTTCATACCCATAGACACTTCAGAGACAGTGACATTTGAACAAATGTGCAGCAAAGAGAACTCAGTGATAAAAATAGTACCACACTCTTAGAAGAAATGTAAGCCTTTCACCAGTGAGCATTTTGAAACACTTTAACCCTTCTAAATCATCTGCTAAGGAGAGAGGCATAGGATGGCACAGCCCACGATCCTGCTGGTGTGGGGTAAATTTCAATACTAACATAAAGGCAATACTAACAAATAGGTAAATATTTAAAGACTTGTATTTAAACAAGTAGGTTCATTGTACTTCCTAAAAAAAAAATAAATTTAAGTTTTTGCATCATTTGTACATAACTACTGTCTACCTGATGTGCAAGAAGGACAAGATGAAAAAAATTACTGAAAATCACATACAGCCACATCCTGTGGGCATCTGGCCTCCCCTGCAACCTTCCTGGTCACGTGTGAAAAGGCAAAAGCCATTACCACCTTTGCAAATTAACCTTAAAGACTCTCATCACCGGGTCCTGTGTCTCCTAGACCATCACCCCCAGTGTTACCAGCACCCGGAAGCAATCAGCTCCTTGCCTGCACTGAGGGATGCAAAAGCATTCCAAAGGAAAGCAAAACACCACCAAAATATTTTCACTATGCTAATGTTGCACCAGCTCTATCTCTCTTTAATAAATCTTGTTCATGTTCAATGCAGAGTTGTTTTAAGTGAAGGAAAAAAGGAAACATAGCCATTAATCTTCCTGTGCCCTTCTCAATCTGAATATAATAAAGAGTATTTCTCTGTATTTTAATGCTACATTTCTTAAAATATTTTTCTTGTGCCTGTGATTTACTAAATAAGTATATTTATATAACTATACACGTACCAGTAGACTAATTCAATAAATTAGAGCTCAAAACATCAACTGTGAGCACAAGGATATTTACAAACAGCAATAAATTAAAGATCAAAATGTGTGCGATATTAAATAAGGATCTCAAACACCTCACCAAGGAGGAACATCTTTTGTACCAAAACTTTACTGATTTTTGTGCCATTCCCCAAGGCCAGGACCGTGTTTAAGGGCCAGAACAAGCAGGGTGCTCGCTGCTTGTGCCCACACACGGAGCACGGCCAGGCTGGGAGAGGGGGTGGAGGCAGAGCCGGGAATCACCAGGGGAGTGACTGTGACACAGCCCCCGGGCACCAGGCCTGCACTGGCACTCCCAGTGTCCCCAGCAGGAACAGGCATCAATTCTATCACATCCCAGCACTTCCATTTGGAAGGCAAGCACCCACACCAAACAAACTAAAGTTGTACTAGAAGTCAGTAAGAATATTAAACCATAAAATGTAACTGAAGCCCAAACACTTGACACAGTGATTTGCAGATGCAAAAATTAAAATTCCCCGTTTCCTCATCACTCATAGTGAGTGGAAGGTATTTCCAGGGCTATTCTCTGCAACAGAAGGCGTGTGACTGGAAAAGAATGCCAAGAGTGGGATGGTACAATTTGTCCCAACAGGAACTAGGTAAGGACAGCTGCTCCCCCAGCACTGCAGTTACACAGGCAGGGCAGAGAAGGCATCGTTTGGAGAGAGGAGAAGACACGGTAGACAATGCAGTGGACAAAGCTTCTTAAGATGTAACTTTTTAAGTACAGTCCCCATGTTATTGATGCTTCTGCATATACATATCTACAGTTCTCCCTCACCTGCAGGTGCAATGAAGAGCCTCTGGAAGCCTCACTGCACCTAAGTTTATCAAATCAAAAATTAAAAAAACATTAATTTCTAATTAGTGCAAAGTAAGGCAGGTAGCCCTCTATTAGTACTCCTACTTGGAAAAATTAACTACCTACCCAAAGGCCTTCTCTAGCTCAGGCTGAAGGATTATCAAATCCTATAAAACCCATTAAAGGTTTCTGCTGATCAAAAAACTTCCAAGAACTTCCAGCTACCTGCTGCCCCTTTAAAAACTGCAGGAGGCAAGAAACTTGCCAGTAAGAATTTGAATGTATACAATTGGGGTTTATGTTTTGTTTAGTTAAAATGAACTATGTTAGAACTTCAGGTATACCAATATCTTTTAGCGGTATTTTTAATGAAATAGCTCAAATGTATGAACAAAATATGAATGATCCCAGTAATTCAGTCTTTACCTATGAAGTTACTACTTTTCAACCAAGTCACAACCAAGGATTTACTAAGTCTCTCCTGTCCTTGCTTTAAATCCTTTTCCTGGGCACTTGCAGGCATTTGCAGCCCTGGAGCCAAGGAGAGCAGCAGAAGTCTCTGTGCCAGCACACAGGCATCAGCAATTTTGTACTGCTGGTGTTAGGGAAGCTGTTGAGCCTTGGCCTGTAAGATGGTAACACAGCTCAATTCCTGCACTTGGACTACACCTCCACTCTTGACACTCCCCTGACTGTTCAGCTGCCATTCCCTACTGGACAGACAATCAGCAACCACCTGTAAAAATAAAACGTGCTAAAAAAATACAACTCCTCTTGTAACATAGCTTTCCAAAGGAATAACTATCACTCACTGGGTACAGAAACTCCACATGAAAAGCAGCTGAGTGATCTTTACTGCATCCTGGTTCCCACACTCACACTACCTCGCCTGAAGGCCCCCAGAACTGAGGCAGACTCCCTGGGCACAGAACTGTTAAGTTTCACAAAGTTTCTGACAAAGTACAGCGAGGAGCTGTACAAGCAAAGTACAAGAGCTAAAAGCAGTAAAGAACAAGTCCAATGAGACCAACTTTGAGTTGGCCAATGATTTTCAGATTTTCAGAATTCTTGTGATACAGATAAGAACAATGAGTTGGAAAGACAACTGCACTTGAAGATTGTGAACAGGAACTGCATAGCTCAATTGTTTCTGCAGATGAAGGTGGATTTTCTTTCCTATTTTTATTACAGTGAATGCAGCAATGCAGCTGAATGTATTCTGCTAAGTCAGAAACAAGTGCAGAAAAAGAAAACAACTGTCCCCTAACACTGCCTGACATGACAGTTCATAGCATATCCTTCATTTATCTTGTCTGCCTGAGACTTGTTCAGTGCTGCTAAACTAATAATTACCATTATCATAATCAGTACAGACCTACAAACCCACAAATGTCAGATTCTCAGGATATCTGAGAGAGAATGGTATGACTGAGCTTGGATCAATGACTTCTCATGGGGGACACGCAGCCCTTAAGTTTACAATTGCAGACTATAAAAATAAAAGACACACAATACCCTTTTCTGTTTCCAAAGTATTAATTATTTTCTACCACATCTTTCTCTACTTCCTCGTAAGATCTCCCACAGAATTTGGTTACTTGGAGGAATTTAAGATTATATTTATTCATTTTATTGACTTATTCAGAGGGGTCTGATTGTACCTTATGCCTTCACCAGGCAACAAAAACAGGAACCTGGATAATCATCTATTTTCTTAAATGAGAAACTTGCAGAAATAAACACTTCAACATGTCTCTCCTCCAACAATCACTGAATTTGGGGTTTTAATGCGAGTATTTAATTCAATAAAACAAATGTCACTAACTTGCAAGGAACATTAAACACTTGGAGAGGCAGGTGGTTTAGAGGACCTGGTTACTTCTACTGAGAGGGATTTAAAATCTCCAAGTTGACTTACGAGTATAGGGCGAACCTCTTAATAACTCCAGTGCATTTATGTCAGCAATTATTTTTCACACAGAACGCCAAGAGACACAAAATATTAATTTTCCAATAAGCATACAAAAATAATTTCTTACTCTCTTAACCAGTTTATGAAGTTTCTTTTGCAGCTTTCCAGTCAACATATGTCTAACTAAAATAAGTTAGTACAATCATTTGTATGGGCTGCCTGCACACTGGGCAGGGTTTGTTCCTCTTCTTGAGCTTTTTTGCACACGTAAAACATGACATGAGGTGTCCTGTTTTGCCGTGTACTATGCAGCCATTTTTAGGTCTGCTCTGACATATGACACATGGCTCTATGCTGGTAACAGGCAGACTGGATTCCATGCTTTCCTCTTTGTCTTGTGTTTCTCTCTTCTCAGGTTCCTTAAAGTCCTCCTGACTGCTACAGAACATGCTGCTTGATGTTGATGGCTGGGAATAACCTTCACTTTCCTGGGACTCAGAAAGCTGTACTGCTTTATCCTCATTCTCATCCATAGCTGGCTCTTTTTCTTCAGTCATTTTTGTTTTCTTGCAGTCAGGAACATCAAAACCTTCTACAGACTCCGCAGGAAAGGAGGCTTCTAATTTGCTCTTTTCCAATTTCTCACTCTTTTCCTCTGGAAGCCAATCCTCACGAAGGGCCCAGCATCTGTGGCAATGTCGTGGAAGCGGAGGATTCATCTCATTACATTCGGGACACTTCCAATAATCCTTTAGTGAATCAAAGGTTGGAACAGCTTAAGCTACTTTTGAAGTATTCAAATTCAAGTACAATTGTAGTATTCAGACATTATAAATAACTTATTAGTGCCAAAATAATTATTATGTCGAGCTATCAATTTGTTTACAATTTTAAAATTCCATTCAGTGGTTTTGGCCCCATTTCACAGTTCTAAATTAAAATGGTTCCTATTTTAAAAAGCCCTTGGCCTTCCTTTGTTTTGCAGTAGGTTTGTGAATAGAACAATTTATTATTTCTTATGCAAAACTGCAGGAAACAGACCACAAAATTCTTCAGGATAAGAATTGAAAAACGTGTTAAGAAGGTAAAATTTCCCTTCGACTACGGACTTCTGTAGCTGGGACCATTCCAGACTGAGGGACCCCTCCCCTGCGGTTTGCGGAGCTGCTGGTGCACAGAACGGCCGCGCGAGGGCGCTCCGACACAGCCGCAGGACACAAAACATCGGCCAAGGCGAAAAGAGACGGAAGAACGGGGAAAGGGAAAAAAATAAAATGGAAAAAAACGAAGTGGTGCATCAGTCTCTCAGAGGCTACTCCATATAGTGCAATGAAAATAAACCACTATTTCGTTAAAAACACATTTTCTTTTTAAGGACAGAGACCCTTCTTAGAAAAAATGCAGGCTGTAGGGGAAATCAGAACAACAAAAAAAAAAAACCAACCCAAAACTTACGTAAGTCCTGAATAACATCAGTAACATCAAAAGCTTGTAAGACCAATTTTAAATCCTAAAAAAAATGTACAGGTCTCTTTTTCCACACATAAGCACTGCTACGTTTTCAGAAGGTGGCCAGCTCTTTAGCACACAAAGTCCCTCAGTCCAACAGACTATCAATGGACTGAACACTTCACAGCTCCATGTAAAACAGCTTTAATTCAAGCATCAAATGTGAAAAGCAAATATAAATAAGGAGATAGCACACTCTAGAATTAAAATGCAGTGTCTTTTCACAAATATCTCCATACTTTGCCACAAGACTGTAAATTTCTTCCCACTCTTCAAGAATGGTCTCACAGAATGTAATAAAGGCCTCTTCTACAGTAGTGCTGTGGAAAAAGGCTTGCCTTCACATCTGCATATTACAGATACCTTTGTTCAAGCTGGACAATAAAATCAGGTACTCTAACTTATAGGAAAAGTTTTTTCAATGTACATGACTAAGATTTAAATTTTTTTCCATTTTGTAGAGGAAGTCAGATTTAGGCTCTAAATAATTTACTTCCATTAAGTCAACGAAATCGTAAATTAGCACGGGATTGGGTTTTTTAAATGGATTAGGAAGTTTATTAATCATTAAAAAAAACCTCCAATATTTCTTAATAATCACATTTTCAGTAATTAAAATATTTGTACTGGAACCTTCCCACACAGAAGTTAATTTAATTCTTAAAAAAATCACTCACAGCAATAGAATTAATCTATACTTCTTCATCTATTCTATGTCAGTTTACCAAATTTGTCACCAGACAAGTTTTTACTCACAGCTAGAGAAATCTCTGGATCTTCATCAAAGGAATCAGCATCACTATCTTCGTCCTGGTAAATAGTCAGCTGATAAACCTGGTTTAAATTTAAAAAATACATAACTGGGTTTTGGAGTTTAATTAAAAACCCAAAATATTTTTAACCTGATGAGATTTTCAGATAGCAAGCCATTGGAGAGTCTCCAGGGATGGGCTACTGAGATTATTAATGGATTAGAGGAACTCTCACGTGAGGAAAGGCTGAAAGAGCTGGGACTGTTCAGCCTGGGGAAGGCTCAGGGCAAGGGGTGCCTGATCAATGCACGTAAATACCTGAAAGGTTGGCATCAAGAACACAGAGCCACGCTCTTTTCAGTGTGTCCAGTGGCAGCACAAGAGGCAACTAGCACAAACTAAACACAGGAGGCTCCCTCTGAGTATCAGGAGACACCTCTTCCCGTGAGGATGAAGGAGCACTGGCACACGCTGCCCTGAGTGTCTATGAAGCCTCCATCCCTGGAGATATTCAAAAGGCACCTGGACACCGACCTGGGCAATCAGCTCTGCCTCAGCCACAGCAGATGTTTAAGACAACTTCCAGAGGCCCCTTCAAACACCAGTCATTCTGCAATTCCCAAAACTACTCTCTGGAGTAGGGGCACACCTCAATCCTGTCTTCCTCCAAATTACCATCCCCTCTCAGGGTGCAGCTCTGCACTATACTACAGCTACATCAGTACAGTCAGTCCCATTCAGCCTCTCAGGTACCACAATCATGTATGTTCCTGGTGAATTCTGCCTCTGGTACTTACCCAAGCTTGCCATGAGCTGATTAACCTCTCTTAAAGTAACAGAAAACTAACCCAGAAAGAAAACTCCATGTATATTCTCACTTCATTCCCAACATTCCAGAAATCTCTTGAAAATTGCGGTAATCCAAATTTTTCTGTCTTCTTGCCTACTAATAATGATTTTTAAAACTTTGGTTCAGCATCTCTATGAAATACTTACATTCAAAGAGGCAAAAAACTTGGACATATCCCTTTGGAAAAAGTTACTGAGAAAGGTTTCCTTTGGTATCAAGTGTTGCCAAAGCTCAGCACACACTTCTAGAACTAAAAATGCAGAAAGACTAGAGTACACATTCTGCCACAGACTCCCACAGGTAGTGAGAGAAGTTAAGCACCCAGACTTTCCTACCCAGCCTGTTTCAGAGCCTACAGAAAGCCTCAGCACCATTTCAGTCACTGGCTGGTGAGCTGTATAACGGTGACCCAAATGCATCCATGTGTAATTTGATTTAATGAACGACTGGGTGCAGACTGTGACACC
Source organism: Parus major (assembly GCF_001522545.3). Classification (NCBI taxonomy): domain Eukaryota; kingdom Metazoa; phylum Chordata; class Aves; order Passeriformes; family Paridae; genus Parus; species Parus major. The sequence continues at coordinate 33,219,721 of NC_031773.1, read as the reverse complement.
AGCAGTTCAAAAATACACCTGAAGAGTTCTCCTTGGAAACTCTTTTCATGACAGTAATTTTTCATGTTGAAATTACTTCTGTTTATCATCCTGTACCCCCAGGGTCAAACAAGGAAAGCAGATAGTACCTCATCATCTTCATCTGTGAGCTCCTGCCCTTCTTCATTATGGCTATAATCTTCTGAATAAATAGACTCAACTTCAAACTCAACACTGAACTGGTCTGATACAGAACTGTTGTCAAACCAATCAGAGTTTTCACTTAATGAACTACCATCAAGATCCTGAAAAGAACAAAAAAAAAGAAAGCACACATTCAACTTCACCAGTCCATACATATAACATTACTGTTAAAACAACTCTCAGGATAAAAGCTGTACTATTCTGTATAATTAGATATGGAAGGGAAAGGACCAGCTGCTGTGAGACACAGTACTTTCTATGAGATAAACAAATTACAGGTGGGTAAAAATAAAGCTAAGTCTGGAGGCCTTTTGTTGGCTCTGTAATAAGAAACTGCACTTAGCTTACAGGCAGCTGAAAGGCTGCAGTTATTTCAGAAAGTCCCTCCTAAAAAGTGAAAGAACAGATGCAAGAAGATGGTATCTTTTGGCTGCATTATGTCATTAAATTCTCTATTCTCATAAACTTTGTTTAGTCTGAGAGCATGGCTTAACAATTACAAAACAGGAAGACTGAAGACACAGTATTAGTTCTGTCAATTTAGAACACAGTATTTAACCAGGAACACTGTTAGTTCAGCTCTTCATGACTTAATCAAACCACAAATAATTTGCCTTGGTGTTTGCTAAAAACAGTATAAAATTTCCAAGAAAGTGGCATGGCAAATGAATACAATGCACCACCAGCATCCATTCCACTGGATACAGTACCATTTAGTACAGTTACCAAAGCTGTACCAGAACTACCACCTAACTCTGAATTATGGGAAGTCTATGACTCTTTTTGTCTCCTAACATTTTCCATACTGTGCCAAGCAGCAAGGATCTTGGTTTTTAAAGAATATTCAAGGTTAATATTATAAGAAACTTCACTTCACATTTGCCAGCAGACCTATGAAAATCCCCACCACCCACACACCTACTTTTCTTTCAACCTCTTTTCTTTCCTCAGACACCACTGAAGGCACTGATGCTTTTAATTAAGAACACTGTGTTTTCAGATGCATGTTTGCACTTGTGGCATCTGCAAAATTCATACCACAAAAATACTTTACATTTCTATTTCGACTTACAGGAATGGAAAGAGAATCTGTTGAATCACTGCTATTGCTTCTTTCATGGCACAGACCACTGACTACACACCATGAGAGACTTTCATCAAACGTCAACGAAATGCTGTCTGACTTGTGTCGCTTTCTTCTCTCACTGTGCAGATCATCTGAAGAATTTTCTTCTGGGCATAGTCAAGAATTTTTTTATTACTCAAAAACATCTATGCAATGTGCAGTTTTGAATATTCTAAACAGAAGCTTAAAATATGATTTACAATAAAGAAATCTAATAATTAAAGTAAAATATTTCAGTATTTTTTTTATGGCACAAAAAGGCACTAAGACTTATTTTAAAAGACACAATAACACTTATTAACCCATACAGTGTGAAACATTTCTGAAACCAGTGTTTCAGGGGCTGGCTTTCCCCATTTGTCCCACCAGTACAGCTTATGAATGGCAGACTCTGCATGGAAAACAACTGCAAATTTGAAAGAATTTTTACTCCACACATGACATGTTAAACCCTTCCTAATTTTAAGAAATACAATAAGAATTTTACTTGTCCTCACTCCCTCTACCAGCAATAAATAGAAAGGCATTTTCAGAGAGCTTTTGAATCCATCCCAGAATTTGTAGAGACAGAGCAATTAGCTCCCAGGTCACATGCATACAGAACACCTTGTGCTAAGCAAGGTAAGTTCAGGTTCAAGTTTCAGACACCTCAACATATTTATCAGTGAATAATTGCACTATATGTAATTGTATTTACTCAACAAGACTTTTGTAACAGACTATTAGAACTGTCATTGCACCGCAGCAAGAAAATCTTCAAGACATACTATGCAAAAGCTGAACTCTGAAAGCATTGCTTTAAGCTCTGCTTACTAAGCATGCTTGGTTTGAAGGCAAAAAGACAATGCTTTGTAAATACACTGTGTTTTAGAACAACCAGCTACAGCAGCGCAAGGACTAAGGGTAGAGCATTTTAGGGGTAGACAAGTCAAAATCCAGCTCCATTGACTTCTAGAGCGTTTGGCAAAAAATGATTTTATATAAAAAAGTGTTGTAAATTCAGAATTTCAGTGTAGCAGAGTAAAACCTCCTAAGTTGCCAACAACTTTTGGTTCTACAGGCCTTGTTATGAGCCTGCCGCCCCCACACAGGTGCCTTCTGCACCCACCCTCTGCTGCCCAGCTTCTCCCTCGCCTTGCAAATCACACTGTGACAATCCACAAGTCTTCAAGTCTTGAATCTTTCATTGAAAAAAAAAAAAAAAAAAGGAGAACAAAACACTTGTACATACTTTGAGACTTCTCTTACTTTCCCTTGGTGCTTCTTGGCTCAGCCCCTCTCTTTTCTTTTTTCCGCCCTGAGAGCCCCACCAAACTTGGTGCCCCCAGGCCCAAAGGTTGCTCCTGTCCATCGTTGTCCTCATTTAGTTGTCATGGCTCCATGCCGTACTGATACTGTATCACCACAAGGTCTCTACACACTATTTAAGTGGCTCCAAAGGAGCCGCTACCATCCCAATTTAACAAGAATAGTGGTTTAAAGGGAAGATTTCCTATAAATTAGAAAAAAAGTGTATATAAAAACACTATATTAAAAGAACTCTTAAGGTTGTAACAAACTAATAAATGGATGCAAAGACAAGAGTTAATAATCAAACCTACAATAAATAAGCACTACACAGGACTTGATGTGCTCTGTGCCATGCCTAAATATTACAGGTCGTGATATTTAACTGAGACTTTCCATCCTTTCATCAGTTTTAGTTACAACATTAAAATGTTCTTTTAATTTAGTGCAAACCGCTCAGCAACGCAGCACTGGATTGGGACTGACTTAATGTAACAGTGGCCTATGAGGGACACAAAAAATACTACTTGAAAGCTGAAAAACGTCCCTGAGCAAGTGAAGAAAAAGAAGTTCTACAGAGTGACAGAAGGGTATCACTGTCCAGGTAACTACAACTACCAAGTCATGAGGCAAGACAGTAAGTGATGGAACAAACTAACCTAAGAAATTCCAGAGAATAAATTTAAGTAGAACCATAGAGAACACTTCCATTGAGAAACTTACTCAGGTTTATGCTGACCAGATTGCTATTGCTACTAAGCAGAAGAAACATTTTGTATTTTGAAAATGTATCTGCCAGTGATTATTGAATAACCACAGTAAAGACAAAGGGGAGGCAAATACGATGCTTAGGTCACCAGATGTTTTAACAAGTGCTTAATGAATGGTGAGGTACCTGAATATATCCAAAATCATCCTGTGTTACTACCACACCTTTGATGCCTCTCACCAGTTGAAATCCAAAGAAAACTGGCTTTTGTTTAGTGTACCAACAAAATGTCAATTTTTGTGGCTTTCTACAGAGGGAATTGAAATTAATTTGATGGTATCAGTTGATTAGAAACAAAAATGTTCTCATCATGAAGATAATACATCTGATAAAGTCTTGCTGATGTGAAAAAGTTTAACAGCTGTGAAGCAAGTTATTCCATCATCTTACTAACAATTCTAGAGATCGAAACTGTAACATGATACTGGAGCAATGCGAGGAATTGTGTTCTTTCAGAGTGAACGTTTTGTTTTAGATAAGCAGAGAAACACAACTAGTATTTGTCAGCATCTTTCAAGTCAGCAAGGCAAGAGAATGTAGCTTTCCCCCCTAAGTGGCCATGCTACTGAAAGCTCTTCATCATAAATCTCCAGATACCAGATTCACTGTGTGTCCTCCTCCTAGAAGATGTAGTTGGTCGGGAAGTCACATTTGATGAAGTCTGCTTCTCTTCTAACTCTTGCATAGACTCCTGATAACAGAAAGACTGAGTAAGCCTGAGCATGAATATGAGGTAAAGAGCTAGATTTGACTTACTGCATTAAACCACTGACACTACGCAGAACTGAATAGAATGTTTGAATAAAATTCATTCAAATAAAATAAAAATAGCACCTTAATAACATTTTCTTCCTCGAGCGGAGATACGGCATCATCTTCAGGTGTGTCACCAAGGGTAGAGTCTGCAACCAAACCAAAATGAAACCCATAATACAATATAGCAGAAAAAGTCTATTTCAGGCTTGAAGAATAAATTCTAAGTAAAACTTAAAATACAGACATTTTGCAACAATGGAAAAAAACACTGCTCCTTTGTTTTTCAGGTGTGTGCAGCATCTTCCCTGTAACATTACTCAAGTAGAAATGACGAGAAAGAAGAAATGTCAACTGAAAGCAGGTCAGAATTCTATTACAAATGGCTTCAAATGAAGTCTGTGCATAAACTGTGATTCTGCAGATATGAAATAATATAGGCATGAAATGTAATTACTTGCTCCTCTCCTAAGTGCTTTCTGCTACTTATCTTATGGGAACCCTGAGTTAAAAAGACATATAATAGAAGAAAAATTAGCTATCATTAATGATTTATGCTTACTAAGACAGATCCTGAATTAATAAAGAGTGTTTAATGAAAAAAGAACTGAAAAATAAATTTAAGTTTGCAAGCTTAACAATGGGGATGACAAAGACAGCAAGTTTCCCATCTTCAGCAGCTGAACACTTGCCTCTAGGAAAAATTAGAAACAAAGGGTATCCTTATACAGATTTAGAGGACAATTTACACAAAATGGCTTCCATTGTTCAACTTCTGTTTCATACCCAGTATTAGGCAAAAAAATTACAGCTACATCGAGCATTTTTATACTGCAGGACTGTGTATAACAATTCCCCATTGAAGGAGTGGCTTTCCACAGCATCACCACAAAGCTCTATTTTTATTTAAACATATACAGCCCATTTAAAACGGGGTTGAGTACAGCTAAGAATGACAAGTTCTAAATGTACTTCACATTCAGTTGTGAAAATTGAAAATTAAAATAGAACTACAACATTAAAAAAAAAAGAAAAAAAAAAGAAAGCCTTTGCCCTGATTTCATCAGTGGTGTACGTTCAATAAGCTAATTTTTCATATTAAAACTTTATATGTTGTTGAGGGCTTTATCAGTAACAAATACAAGCACATTACTTCATTTTGTAATTTAGCAGCCTTTTTTTTCAGCTCTGTGTTTTTTCTGGTTCTAGACAAAAAAAGCTACCCAAATGCTCTGTTCAGAGTATTTTTCTCCGCCTGAAGAAACAAGTGTTTACTTTGATTCACTATTTGTGATTGCTCTGGACTATAGTGAGCAAAGCCAAATAGCTAATAATGGGAGAGCTCACTGTTATCTGATCACTACCTGCAAGATACATTATGTAAATTATATTTTCCCTACTGCTGTTTCCCAAACAAATCACCTTCCTAAACAAGCTTACCTTGTTGATTGATTGCTATCAGATTTCTGGAAATCATTGAATATAGTCTCCTTAAACAGGAATAAAGAAAAATACGATACAAGTTAGCTACACGTAACCATAAAAGAGAGCTTACCATCTTTGTAGACGTGAAGAGTTAAAAAAGGGATATATGCACTTTGTTCTTCATTATTTCCCAACCAGATTCTCAGAAAAGAATCCCATTTTACCTGTGTTCTTTTACTGAAAAGCTTGTTACTCCAAATAAATCCCCCAGGAGATCATTTGCACAGTGTACAATATGCTGCTGTTTTTCATCATATAATTGCTTAGACATAATATATTGTCCAATATAGAATATTACCTGTGAAATAAATGAAACACAAATGTTAAATACCCAGGTTGTTGCTTCAAGTTTAAGGGTAAAAGACAAAGCATATTAAATACATTGTAATTTGCTCTTCAAACTCTGCCTAAAACTCTCTTTGAGCCAACAGATTTTCATCTATCATTCCAGAAGAACACTGCTATTCTACTGATCACCAGAAACTTTAGTTCAGATTTTTGAGAAACTTGCTGAATAGCCAGTTACAAGTCAGCAAGAGAATAAACACAGTGCCTTAACTAAATTTCTAGACAAGCTATGAACACTAGCTCCCCATTTATCCAACCCAAAACAATCTATCTGTACTCACTGTAGTCCACCTCTAGTGATTAAAAGTTCTTACCTCCTTCATAGTAAAAGTGTCCTTTTCAGCACCAGCTAACTTTAACAATTTCAGCAATAGTGGCTTTGGTTTAACCTGTGTGTGGAAGGAGAGAAACAGTATGCACTAATCAGAATTTATACAGAATACAGAATTTATTTATACAGGTTGTCTCCCTCCTTCTGTATTAATCTGATATGCAAACATACAACTGCATTAAGACCTATCTTCACTTAAGTTTTTCACTTTGCAAAGTTCAAACTTAAAAGCAAATAATATGAACCAAATCATACTAATCTTCTTATACACTGTACATCTTAGATCAAACCCCAGTTGTTCATTGTCCCCTGGTTTCAGCTGGGACAGTTAATTTTCTTCCTGGTAGCTAGTACAGTGCTGTTTTTGATTTAGCAGGAGAATAATGTTGACAACACATTGATGTTTTCGTTGTTGCTAAGTAGCAACAACTAAATCAAGGACTTTTCAGTGTATCATGCTCTCCCAGTGAGGAGGTACACAACAAGCCCTAAGGGAATATGGCCAGCACAGCTTACCTGAACTGGCCAAAGAGATATTCCATACTGCAGAATGTCAGGCCTAGTGTTATGAATACGGGAGTTGGCCAGGAGGTGCTGACTGATGCATGGGGGACAGGTTGGGAACCCATCAGCAGGTGTTGAGCAATTGCATTGTGCAACACTTTTCTTCCTTGGATTTAACTACTCTCCCTTTTCTTTACTATTACTCCTACACTTCAGTTATTAAACCCACGTGTTCTGCCTTTTTTTCTGATTCTCCCATCCCACTGTGAAGGACCTGGGGGGCAGGAAACAAGGTGCTCGATGCTACTTAGTTAGCAGCTGGGATTAAGCCTCAAAACATTGGTAAATACAGATTCCTTAATTTGAGCTACAGGATTTGTTTATTAGTTCCAAGTCCAGGGCCGGGTCCTCAGGAGTTCAGCTTTACTCTTTTAACCATTACCATGATTCCCAAAGGGGAAGGAGGATGGAAACAGGAAACTGTCAGGTCCAGACTGCAAGTCATAAACCGAAACACTTGTCCACCTCTTTCTTAGTTTCTTTCTGTGACAGTTTCTGGAGTTTTTGTTTTGCATTTGCCAGCTGGGCTGCTTTACCTCTGAAGACTTTTCTTCTCTGGGACAAGCACACCCTGTCCCTTCCATGATACTTCACTCACTCCTACCTCTGCAGTGGCCTCCCACCCACCGTGCCAGCAGTTTAATGTAAAGTCAGTCTGTGACAGTTTCCGAGGCAGAGGAAGGGAAGTTAAAGAAAAGTCACCTCCCCCATGCCTACAAACTGCACTGTCCCACACAGCTGTGCCAGCACCAGTGCAGCAGATGAGAACAAGCTGCAGGGGCTGACACAACAGCAAAGCCTGTGGAGCCACTGATGCTCCCAGCACAGTATGCTCTCATGTCAGCTCTTGAACAATAGTGTAACCATTCTAAAACCAGGCTAATATTTAGCTATCCTGATAAATTACCTAAAATTAAATATAAAAAATAAACACAGAAAGTAAAAAAAAAAAAAAAACACCAAAAACAAACAACAAACCAAAACAGAGAAGTGTGAATAAAATATCATGAGACAAGGAATAAATGTTTGAGGGAAGGGTGGAGGAGGGGAACTACCCTACATTACATTCCAAAGATCTGCTAAAACCAACCTTACATTTTAGTGAGTTAACAAGGTATTAGCTGCAAGAATTACACATAATGAAAAGAATAACTGAGCTTGTGGACAGCATTAACTGTCCATTCAACCCCTCCTAAGAACTGAATTATTTAAAACATGCAGCATATATATTAGAGTTTCATAAAGGAAGCAAACAACTTATTCAAGTACTACTGACAGCTAAGTGTACCAAGGCACAGTTTCAGAACTCTGAATCCACAACTAAGTCCACTTTTATTCCCAAGCCCTCTCCTCCTGACTCCTCAAAGTATGAAGAACTGCAGCCTTGCAGATCTGACAGCAGACAGCAATATCACGATATGGTGACATAAAAAAAAGGAAGACACAAATGAAAAAAAAAATCAAATTTTAACAGTCTGCTGTTCTGCAATTTCATTTTTGAAATTTTTCTATTGCAAAGTCCACATTAAGCTTTACTCTTCTACACAAGATAATCCAGTTCAACTATCATTGTGCATATGTACTTTATTAACTCGCATTTCAGGTGTAAAAGGCTTGCATCCTCAGAAAAACTACGGACAAAACAACAGAACTGTCATTGTATCATGGAAAGCCTGGAAATGCAAAGCCATAAATACAAATGAAGACTCGTGATTCTTACAACCGTCTTACAAATTCCAATAGAGAAGGGAGTCGAAAATCTTCAGATAATTTCAACAACAGTATGTTTTGTACGATGGAGATTTTCCACAGCTCTTCAGTTATGATCTGTTAACAATTTCCACCCGAAATACTTACCACGATCAAATCGGATCACAGGATCCTTTTTATTAACAGAAAGCAAAAAACATCAAACGTCTCCAGGAAACAGTCTAGATCTACACCATCACCCTGTACTCTCAATTATGATTAAGATTTGCTTACTACAGAACCAAAGAGAGACCACCCTTCACTGGCTGGACTTCCTGGCATTTCTCCAACCATCGCTCGCTAAGCACAGTGGTTCTTCTGAATGAGCCGCTAAAAACTCCGCAAAAAGCATGCAAAAGACACACGCGCCCCACAGAGCTACTGACCAGCGCCTCTTGCTCCGAAGCGGCGACAGAGGAGGCATCCGTAAGGGAGGACATCTTGGTATTGCACATTTGCCTGCAGTTAAGGGGAGAACATCCTCAGAACGCGGCACTCAGCCACACAACCCGGGCGGGCGGCAGCCACCACGCCGGCGGGGCCCACTCACCTCGGTGCCTCGTCCCGCCCTCACGCTGGACCCCGCCGGCGGTGTCTGGGCCGAGCCGGGCCGAGCCGGGCCTTATATAGCGCTGCCAGGAGGCAAGTCAGGGCTTAGCTCCCGCTCCGGCCCGGCCCGACATGCCTGAGCATGATCCGCAGCGCCGCCGCCGAGTCACCGCGGGGGGCGGGCGGGCGCGACGGGCCCGCCGCTGACTCACCGCGGCCGCCGAAGGCGGGGGGGTCCGGCGGCGCGGAGAGACGGCGCCCTGCACGAACCGCGGCGTCCCCGCACCCCCCGCCCGCCAGCCCCGGCGCGGCCTGGCCCCCTACCCCCCGCGGGAGCCCTTCCCCCAGCACCGAGGGCCGCACGAGCGACCAGCGAGACCCCCCCCGACTCTCCCTCGGCCCCGGTGCGAGCCGCGATCGATTCCCACGCACCGCCAACCAAGCCCGCTCCGCTGCCCGGCTGCGGGCGGAGCGCCGGGACCGCCGCGGCGCTGCCCGGGCCCTCTACCGCGGGCCCGCCGCGCCGCGCGCGCCGCCCGCCGCCATGCTGGTACCCGCAGCGCCCCCTGGCGCGGCGCGCGGGCACAGCCCCGGCGGGAGGCGGCCCTGAGGGAGAGGCGCCCGCTGGCAGCCCCGCGGCACGGCCGCGCTCGAGTGCCGGGGCTGCCGGGCCGCACGCCTCAGCCCAACAGCGCCTCGGGCACCGCTTCCATTTCCAGCGCCCGCTCATGCCTCCTAAGTCGTTTGGTTTTGGTTTGGGTGTTTTGTTGGTTTTTTTTCAGATATATTTAGGAAGTAGGAGAAAACACTGAATCCCAAAGATAATTGGATGTTGTCGTCCTAATTTCTTGTCATCTCCCATTCTATAATTTTCTGTATCTTTTAAATGTATGGTGATTGGAAGTATGTTACTTTCACAGGTACTTATTAGTTGCTACACTCCAACTTAAAGTGGTTCGTTTTTATTCTGCCTGCCTTTTCAAATTCTCAGTTTTTTTCTTTGCCCATTGACATTTTAAAATTATTTTTGAATAATGAAAAGCTTTGTCAGAGAACATGAGTGCTGCAGACAGTGTTTAAAGATAGGCTAGAGCAGGGAGAGCGTAAGGCTAAATTTTCCATGACAACTAACTTGTCCAAACAAGTAGCGGATAACTGCCTGGACTTGTCTGCTGGCCAAATACAGCTTCTCAGCAACCATGGCACCTTGTAAAAATTCCAGCAACGGTTTAAATCTAGATATTTGTGTGATGATGGATTTTCAAGATCACTTTGTTATCCCTCTAGAGCATAAAACTCAAGGTCTAGTGAGGGACAACTGAGAAGCTGCCAAAATTCTGCAAAGCCTGCTCACCTCCTTTTAGTGCTGGGATTTCAAGGCAAACAGAAATCTGTTTCAAGTGGAGTCAAGAATGTCCTTGCAGCAGACAAAGTCAGATGTCTGCTCTTTTCCACACAGCACCCCAGTTCCTGAGATCCTTAGCTAGCTAATTTCATTATTAGGAGAAAACTCCATCTACATAAAAATACAAGAGGATGGAAGTGAATAGCTACTAAACAGCTCTACTGATGCTGATGATCTTTTCTTCATGCAGACAACACAAAAACTATTTAATTCCAATGCAAAATATATTTTACTCAACTAAAATCAAATCAAACTCTTTATGTAGTTCTCCCCAAAATATCACATTATTGATCCCTGTCTTAAGCACAGTACCATTTTGCTATGCCTGTTTGGAAATTAAAGAGCTTTTTTAAATTGGCAATAAATTTTCTGCAGTCCAAGACTTGCCAAACTCATTACTGTGACCTGCTTTTCCCAATTCTCTACCAATAAGCATATTGTGACCAATGACTTTGAGACTATTTAAATAATAATTTCCCTTATCGACTCATTAACTGCTAAGGATAAAAAACCCCCAACAGTTTCTGTCTAGAATTTTTATCAGTCCTCAAGGACAATCTTATCTCTTTTCTCCAACCGCCTAATCTTGAGTTAAAGGAGATTGCAAGTAGGTAAAATATGCTGTCTGTGCTAGCTTAAGGAAAGAGGGGGATATTTTCTGATATGCAGTGGTGCAACACTTGTTTGTCACTAATACAGCTGGTGTTGCTATGTCATCAACATACATAATTATTTTCTTATTATTATGTGCTTGGTAATTCAGGACAAGTATAATTTAAAAGTTTTACTTGAAGGATGAGTAATAAGCTTGTATAGTTACGAGAGCTGGCTTCTCCACTATTTGAAGGTTGTAAAAAGAAAAGGAGATGTCACTGTACCTGTGTATTTTACTTACAATGCTACAGAAAATATCTGGAGTAGTTAAGACCCAGCTGCCTTAACTGGAGAGACTTACTTTATATTGTGGTTAACTAATATTGTATGAGACCCTTTTTAATATAAATTCAGATTCTAACTGTAGACATTTCCCTGATTAATGCTTACAAGCTAAATTATTTCCTGAGATGGATCTGGTCTCCCTATAGGCACATGTGCCAGAAGAAAGACGGGCCCTTGTGCTGCAGGAGTGCTCAACTCAAGTGAATGGATGGACCAATAAAACACTTCAATTTCTGATTTTTGTTCCTCACTGTAATTTTTTTGCTACCCCAAGATGTCCTACTTACCTTTTCCTAGCAGATCCCTGTTCAGCATCCAGCACATACATGATGTGTTCCTTGCCAGATGCTGATCAGAGGCATAGGTGGCCATGGTTTGCCAGGTCTCATCTCCAAGCCATTTGCTCCTGATCAGATAATGTTGTACTGTCTATGAACTGCACCCAGACAAAAAAAGAAATAAATTCAAAGCAACCCTCCCGGGCTTTGCACTGTGCTGATACACGCTTTCTGTAGCCTTAGACTACATCTCTACTACTGTGACATAAAGCTGGGATCTGGGGTCCATTGTGTGTTGCAGATTATCAGGCATCTCAAGGGAAAAGGACAAAGGAAGAAAGATGCTGAAATGCAGCTGGGACATGTGTTACTTAATGCAGCTTTCTGCCAGGGCTGCCTGCTGCAGCTGTGACCCCACGTGCCAGACAGTGGGGTCAGTACAATTCTGTACAAATACAGGAGAAAGAATTTTGTTGTTTTCTTGACACTCCTGTTGTGCAAAAAAAAGCACAGCAATAAGAAATCCTCATGGCAGTAATAGCATATTTAATTCAGTGAAATTGTATTTCATAATCTAACACCTATCCCAGTGGAGAGGTCTGTCAGCACCTCCACCAGAAATTCTTACTAGAAATGACACTCAGGTTCTACTAAGTGAAAAGCAGATGCAGCCTTCCTGGGAGCAAGTTTGAACAGACAGGAAGGAATCAAGAGCACAGCTCATAGCAGCAGTGAGAACCCAAAAACCACAGGTAATGCTATTGCAGCGGTTTAACAAGGAACAGTAAATTCTCCTTGCTGTCCAGCTTGCGTTTTCATGGTGTGCAGGAGGCATGTTTGAGCTTCCCAGGGCTGCACTGCTGTTCCAAACAACCCCAGTTACTCTGCAGGCTGTGTGGCACAGCAGGCATTCTACAGCTTCACCTGGGTGCACATCCTGGGCTGTGGTGTCTTATCACAGGATCACACAATATTCTGATTTGGAAGGGAACCCAAAAGGATCATCAAAATCCAACTCCTGGCCCTGCACAGGACACTTCCAAGAATCACACCATGTGCCCCATGAGTGCTTTGGATACGAGATCACCAGTTTCCTACACTTCCATAACTTCAGGTATTTATTCTGAAAAATGTAAAATTACTTCAGGTGTACTGGAAAAGAGGGTCTCAAAAAAAAGCTTTTCTGGCAGCTGTTCATGAGCTCTTACCTTCCTCCCACAGGCACTCAGTTCATGTGTGTCTGCTCTCCAGCACGTTAACTACAGCTGCTTCAAAACCACCTGGAGGTGGAATTACCCCACATCAGAAAACAGCAGCTCTTCTGCTTGTGTTTAATTGGTGTACTTTTCATCCATCTGGGAGACATTGGTAATCTGTCTGCTCAAATCTGACTCCTATTTAGCAGCAGGGCAGTCAGCCACAAGCACAATTAAACAAAACAATAGTGCATGCTTTCTGAAGGGAAGCCAACTGGCAAAAATAAAAACCAGTTCTTTTGAACTCAAATATCCAACACAACTCAATATCCAACACAGAATGAAAGGCTCGGGTGTTTTTTCCCACTCTAGTTTTCTGTTTAGTCCTCACTTTTGAATGAAGCTAATGGAACAATTCTAAAGAACTAAAAGGGAAAAATCTCAGGAAAAGACTCCTCTTACTTTCAAATAGTTTTTGTTAAGCACATCACTGAGTGAAGAAACATGCTTTTCTTCTTAAGCAGGAGTGAAATATGTGACTAGATTGTAACCATATCCTGCTTCACTAAACTGTGAAAATTAAACAATCCAGTGATCTCTCCTTTGGTAGAAATACTTGATTGTATGCAATTAGATCAGAAAAGCCCCAGTATAATCGTGCTCATCTGCCTTATTTAATCAAACTAGGATAATGCCAATTCAGTTTAGAATTGCTCTTTTAATTCAATGCTCATTTGTCATTCAAATGTGCTGTTCAGTCCAGCACAAAAAAACATTTCTCTTCAAGGGAGTGACCCAGAAGGGTGTGTGGGGTGTGCGCAGGCTAATATGACTTGTGTGAAACATTGTGGTATCTTTCAGTCTGAAACTGAAATGTATTCAGGGACAATCTAGATCCAGGAGAAGCTGAGAGCAAACACAACATGCAATCCAAATCCAGTCTGGAATGCTATGCATGGAGAGAACTACAGCTGATGATGAGGTCAGGCCTGAAGTACTGTTCAAGTCAGGCTGCAGTCTAGGTTAGAGGAAGAAAAGACAAAAAATATTTTAAGTGTCCATCTGTTACTTGAACTGTTTGTTTCTAACAACAAAACCCAGAAGGGATTTTATTACACAACCAGCTTCTTAACTCAGACCCATTCTAGGTACCTGATCATTTATCTCCCAGAATTGTCCTTGCTGGACCATCCTTGCTGGGTCTTGCTGACCCAGTTGCACACATCTCCTCTGCATGCTCCATACTTGCTTTCTAGCTGCCTGTTATACAAAGAATAAATGCTTTCCTTTGGATCACAGGATCTATAAAACCCTTCCTTGCAGACCTTCTTGTGCTCCACTCCACAATTTGATGTTTGGTTGATGCAGTCTTACTGACTGGTGTATGATTTTACTTGAGACAGGATGAACCATCCATTCCTGAAAAAAGCCTCAGCCCTCTTCCTTTCCTAATACGATTGATTTACAGATGAATTACAAAGTCACCTTTCTGCTGGCTCTCTATGTTTGGGAGCACAGCTTCTTCTGTACAAGTTTTAGCATATGGTTGTAGCATATGCAGTTAAACAATAGTGCAAGTAGCTAGACAAGTAGTTTGGAGCATTTACTAGAGGCATTAGTGTCTGATGTAGCCTTGACCTGAAACTCTCAAGGCAAGTAAGAGTAGTTTCCCTCCAAGAGTTCGTTGCCATTGCAGACAGGGCTAAGTTATCAATCTTGCATGTATATTCTGAAGCCCACTTTCAAAGTGGATTTGCTGCAAATAGTTTCCTTGAGATTAAATATACCCCCAGATGAGGCATAAATCCACGTACCTCCTGAAACAAGCTGATTTATCTTGCTAAGTCATCCTTCTGAAAAACCACACTGCTTACCCAGCCTGTCTTTTTTCTTTTGCCCATATGCCCTCTCTTGATTCAGGTGGATCCTAATCACAAATCACCTCAGCACCCAGCAGCTGGTATTCAATAGCTTGTTGCCAAGTGAGAGAAGTTTTTTACAGTGCCCAGTTGCTTGCCTGTGAGTTAGCACCTGTTTAAACACAAACATGAAACAATGGCATGTAAGTAAGGAGCACATTCATGATGAAACAGAAACAGTTGTCTCTGTGGAGCAAGGGAATAGTAACCTCAGCACAGCATTCAGCAGAGAGCTGGTGTAGAACTGGGTATTCCTGGGAGGAGTTTTGTGACCCACAGAGATGCAGCACAGTTCCACTGCAACAGCAATGATGGTTTACCTGCTTGCTCCAAGCTGGGTTCCAAGGCCCTGGAACTTGACTGTCACAGAAATCAAGGGAAAATGTCATGTTTTCCCCCTGGGTCAAGGAAAAAGCTCTGACACATGTTTTATATTCTCACATCTGCAGTAAGAAACACTAAGGAAGTGGAAACCTGGCATCCTCCAGATCAGATGCCAGACACTGGTTGGGATGACCAGCACTGTCTTGAGCTTCTTTTTCATATTCACCTCTGATTTTCTCCACTTTGCCTCCAACAGTGTTTTCTTCCCAGTACTTGCATATTCCTGTATCCTCCTCTCCTCCATGTAATTTCTGCTTTTCAGATTGTGTCAATATTTCCACAGCATATTTTATATATATATATATATATACACATATATACATATACTCTAGAGCTATAAAAAGTAGTTTCATACTAAGAGCTCACAAACTATTCTGCAATTACTCTTACGTGTCCTGATTTTTGGTAGTTATATTTGTTTGTAGCTTGTAGAATTGGACCAAAAAAGAAGCAAGGGGGTTTGTTCCTTTTGGAAAGTGTTTTAATATCCATATATTTCACACTCTGCTTTTCTTCTTTTATTGTAGAGTTTTAATTCTTCATAACTTCTACCTGAAAGCCAGCTGGTAGCAGTTTCCAATATGTGGCATGCATTACCCTGAGGTGGACTGTGTTGGGCCATCTGCACTAGAGACATTTGAACAAGTAACAGGTAGTTCTTGCCCAAGTCCATGACTTGGTTTTGTTACCAGAATCTCTTTTTTTAAAATAAATATGGAACAGTAAAGTTAAGGGAAATCCCCCACCCCAGCTGCTGTACAAACTGAAACCTCTTTCTAAGTATCAGTGGGCAGTTCAGATCAGGAGGGCAGTATTTGAAGAGAGGAATTATTAAGCCAAACGGTACATGAATTTTTGAAGGCTGTATGTGCCACTAAACTTGTTTTTCTGCCACATGCCCTGATTCCATTATCTGGTCTGACAGTCACCACTGCAGTGGTGGAGCCTTGGGACTCGGCAGGAGGTTTGTTAGGGGAGGTTCTCTGGTGGTTGCGCCTTCTGGTACAGAAAAGGTTTTTTTTCATCTACATCACCCAAAAAAGGCTCTTGGAATTCATGCATAAAAGTTGCACAAACCCATTGATGCCACTGGAAAAGCAGGACACAAACTAAGCTCTGACTGCAGACGATGAAACCATGTAAATACTATTCTGTACTTTCTTCAGTTCCATTGAAGCATTAATATCTCAGTTATCTCTTACCTCCACAAAAAGCAAGTGCATGGGCTTTTTGGTATTCCTTCATTCATCTGGTTTTGCAATATCCATCCTAGCATCTTAGTTTAAGTCACTTTTGTAGTTTAAAAATAATTTGGCGATTTCTTCTGCATTTGTTTGTGTACTTGGAGAGATATGCAGGCACAGGGCTTTGACTTCTGACCTACCTTATTTATCTTAACAACATGTTGTTCACCTATGAGCCAAGGCCAGAGGGTAGGGCACCTTAAGAGAAATATACCATGTAGTGCTACTCACAAGGGAAGAATCCCAAATCCACTTCTCTGGGACTGTAAGATATTACTGCATAGTTCCTTTGCTGTCAGAGGACAGGCTGCAGTTTGCTCACATAAGCAAAACAAGCCTCACACAAACATACCCTGAAATGCACTGTAGTGAGACATCTGAGAGCACAGATCTGGTTTTCATGCCAAAGTACAGTTTCAAAAAGATTCTCAAGAACACTTGTTTTCCCCCATATCTATTGAAGAATAAGAATTAGATATAATAGAATAATAGGATTATTAGAATAATATCCTTTTTGGTAGATAATTGCCAATCCTGAACTTTAACTCATTCAATGCAGAAGATACCACAATATTTAATTTACTCTTTCTTATTGGATGGGGTTTAAGGAGAGCTGCAGGGAGTCATTGACTTGGGTCTGTCTTACCTCCCTCTGATCCTTAATCAGCCACATTATCTGCTCTGCTAGAGAATTATAGCAGCTGTGGGGCTTACTTAGCTGCACAACCACACTAAAATGGTGGTGTTTAATGGCAAGATGATGAAGACTCAGCATGCATCCCTTTGTTGGGATGGGGTTGGTGGCATGTTACTCCTGAGAGATCTGTTCCCAGCCATTTCTTCCATCCTCTTGCTGCCCTTCTGTTGTTTGTGCCCCTATTGTATAAAGTGGATAAAGTGACCTGGCACACCTGAGAAATAATGCCATTTTTTTTTTCTGTAGATCAGTTCCCTGAGGTAGTCCTGAGCAGCTACACAGCAGCTGGCCCAGGACATCACTGGAGTGGCAGCAGACAGGCAGGGAAAAGGTGGGATCTGTTTCAGCTGTCTTAGCAGCATTACTGAGGAGGAAGACTACATTAAGCTTGTATGATTTCAGGGCATTCCACTGTGAGAGAGGTGTTCCCTTCTCCTCCTTGCCTTCTCACTTATGCCTGTAAGCTGATGGTGAGAATGTTTTACGAAAAAGAGTGGTGTTGGATTGCCTCAGCCTCCTTGCACTGTTTGGTGATGCAGCTGAGCCCATCAGTGCCTCACCGAAATAATGTCTGGAGCTCATCTGTTGCCCTGTTGAAACAATGGCCTTGCCAGGAGCTGTGCATTCCTAGCCAAGCATTTCTTTGAACTGGCTTTGGCTCCTTTGACCACAGATTTATCTGATTCAACAGCAGGATATTTACTTGTATTTGCTGTTAGTGTGTCAGCTTGCTTTATCAAGAACACATAAGACATCATAAAGAAAGCAGCAGGGACACACAGCTGGAAGCAGAGAATCAGAGATGGAAATGGGGAAATAGCTCCGTCTGAAGGCAGGGAGCCACTCAGTGGTCTTTTCCTTATTATCTAACCACACCTTGAATGTTATCTCCTGTATCCGTCATCTGGGCTGATAAACCAGTTAGAACTGGGACCGTATTCCCAGAAGTTTCCCTCAGGTGTTAGTCAGGGAGAAGCAAAGAGTGCATGTTAGCACTGATGACTACTTTAGTTACCCAAAGCCAGCTTTTCCTGTGTTGCAAAGGAGCTGAAAGGTTTGCAAGATACTACCAAAGAAGGCACTTCTGATGGTAATTTGCAGGCCGTTGTGTTTTTTAACTCATTTGCGCTGTACTTCAAACTGAAAGTGCTCTTTTCTGTGAGGGCTGATTTAAAAATTCAAGACATCGTCCCCTTCTGCCGTTGTTGTGACTTTGTGACAAAAGTTACTGCCTTTGCAACACAATTTAAGTTGGAGGGATTGTTGGAAATTATACAACTTCTAACATTTTTAATGTAACTTTAGTCAGGGGTTTGTTCGCCTTTGCCCAGGGAGAGGGGAATTGAAGTTTCTCTTCAAGAGACGCTGTTCACCGGCGGGGGTCTGATGATCTAAACATCTACAGACTGGGAGCAGCCAGAAGGTGCACAGGAGACAAGCGACCATCAAGGACCATTACCCTCCCTGGTGCGGTAGGAGACAGCTGGTCAGGGAAATGATCGCCAAGAGAACCGAAGAATGAGGATCAAATTAGCATCGAAGACAGAGGGAATCAATAACCCATAGAAAACAGAAATACAAAGATCTGCGTAATTTAAGACCAATGAACGTGGATTGATTTGGAATTCGTCTGTATAAAGATGAGAAATGTGTGGTGAGAAACCATTTGTGATGGAATGATTTTCACTGCACAAACCGGGCATGTGTGGACGAAGGAATTTCTATTGCACATTCTGGCCGAAATAACATCCTGACCAGAATAAAGTACTGCCTTGATTCTCTAACAAAGCAGAGATGTTGGAGAGTTTCTGGTTTTCTCGCAGTCTCGGTGACAGGATCACTACCCACATCTCAGTTATCACTCTAACATGTTAAACTGATACTCCAAGGATTGTATCCACAGCATGGGCACACATTCCTTTTTGCTGACACAGTCTGGAAAATAACAATCGTCTCTGGAAAACCAGAAGCCTGAAGGAGCTGGGGGGGGCGGTACTGGTACACACCACTGGCAACCTCTGCACACAGACTGAGTCCTTTTGGTTCATGTAGCCATACAATTATTTTATGCAACACCAAAATGATGACTGCACTAAAACGAAGAAAACTGTATGGTTTTATGTATGTTTCATATATGCATATCCGCTCTCCATTTTTACTAGATTCTGGTTCCAGTTTCCAGTGCAAACAATCCCTCTTTAGGTCCCAGTGTCTCTGGCTTTTATTACAATCCAATCCTGCCAAACCACTTTTGCAGCAAAGTCTTTACGTAAGTTTTTCTCCATCTAGCACTCCAAATTTAAATCTCATTAGACAAAATAATTTCTTCAGACATCTTTGCATACACTGATTTACATTTATTTTTAAAAGGAAACCCCGAAGATGAGGGGACTTGCTTATCTTACTTTTACACTCAATGAAACTTGACAGCATTTAAATCCTGGCTTGCTTAGGGACAAGTAACTGATTAGAAAAGTAACCAGCCTTTATAAATAATATCTCAGTGATTGTGATTTGTGTGACACCCAGTGAATTACTATAGGATATGAAGGAAGTAGAAACATATGTAGCACAGATTGGTTCAGCTAAATAAAGCACATTTTAAAAATAAAAAAATAAAAATAGGATTAACACACAACTTACATTCCAAAGATCTTCCCTTTATACGGGAGGCAAGGGGAATAGAGAACTGCCAGTCCACAGTAGGCTGCAGAGACCAGAAGCAAGCCACTGAGGCTCAGGGCCAGTCTCCCAAAGGCTTCGAGACAACTTAAAGGCTCATAAATATATTGAGTGCTTAAGAAGCTCTTTGAGGCTTCTGAGAGGCTGGTGGCTGTACATGTAAACAGTGTTTTCTCACCATTTCTTATATGTGTGAAACTTCCTCCTTCAAAACCTTTTCCGAGTCTGGGTGTTCCATCCGGGCTCTGGAAAGAGGCGCCCGGCCCCGCCCCGCTTCCCTCGGTCCCGTTTCCAGCCGTGTGGTGTCTCCCTTTCCCCTTGTCCCAGCACGGAAACTTGCCTGCCTGCACAGGAAGACTCTGCAGCTAGCCGTGCCTATTCCGCCTAGCAGAGGGCCATATAAACTCAGTTCAGACAGATTAAGAGACACAATCAAAAGCCCAAGATGGGTCCACAGGGAGACGCGGGACTTGTGCCTTTAAGCAGGAACATGATATACCACTGATGCTGCCAATAGTGTGTGCTAGGAGTGTGTCTTCAACTACATCTGCTAATTTCTCCAAGTTTCTGAATTTAAATCTCTGTCTTCAGCATCCAAGATGAGGTCTGAATGACATCCAAATACAGCTGGTTCTGTAAACTTGCATCTATTTCTATAAAACCAACTTAGTGCAGGTGCTCAGCAATCGCAGCTCAGCGCCAACCTCCCACACATTCACACTGCTGTCAGCTGGAACTCTTTGAGACTGTAGGTATAGAATTAAGGTTTACATGTCCATCCCAATAAAGACAAAGCTATTAATGATCTGGAGAATGCTTTGTGGAAAAGTTTTGCTTAGGTTTTGTTTGAGAAAAATAATTTCCTAGAGGGTGTATGATCACCACTGTCAGTTTCTTCTCTCAACTGGATTAACAAATAGGAAACCAGTTTCTGACTAACCACCACAAGAGATGCACTTAACAAGTAAACCACTTTGGATCCCAGACCTTAATATTGCTTTGGACTCTCTGGAAAGAAGCATCTATTTCACAACCATTGATGCTGTATAATAGGAGCTGGAGAGGCTTTTTCCATTCAGCTCAAAGACAGAAGCTTGATTAGGAAGATCTTAATCTAAGTTTTTAATACACAACTTTGGTGTATTGTAAAACAAAACCCATTCAGTCACTCTAGTTAGAAAATAAAGTGCACAAATGGTTTATTTTCCCCGGAGAGTAAGGAGGATTAAAAATGTTGTGGGCAGAGCAAGGAAACAGAACAAGGACTCGGTTTCCTGGTTGAGTAGGATACCTAATTTAGTTGGAGACAAAAAAATGTCAAACTTGTCAATTATGCAGTTTCCTTTCTGGGAGTGCTGAGCCAATGCCATTTTCAATCAAGTTCTCTTGAAAGGTAAAAAATTCACACTGACAAATATGGCCCTGTTATTGAACTGCCTAATTGTGGAGTTAAGCATCTAAACTTAGACCTTATATTTAAAAACCTGCCTAGATGTGCATGTGCTATTTACTCTTCTCAGTTGTTTCTTAATCCATTGTCTCTCTTTTTTTTTTTCTTTAATCACAACCACCCCTATTCTATGGTCTTAGATTATTATTATATACATGTATATATTATATACATGATTATTCCATGTGCTTCAGAACACAGCTCCTTTAAAAGAGTTTGCTTCTGTCTCTGCTTAGTAAGAAAGTAAAACCCAAGTTTTTTGTGCCACAGTTATTAAAAATTACATTCTTATGCTCTGCTTCAACCAAAGATCTCCTCCCTGTACTTCCTGGATGAGACACAACCATCTATGGTTCTAAAAATAATCCTGCTCTTTTCTGACACACTGCTTAGCCTGCATGTGCATCCTGCATGTATGTGTTACCCACACAGCTATGCTGGACTTCTTGGAGCTCCTTGAATATAACCACATGCCTTCAAATGAATGGCTTGTATTCATGTTCCAGTGAAGCCACAAACAGATCAGAAAATATCTCTGCAATGCCAATCCTCCAAGCAGCCTCTGGATTGTTCCCCCTACTTGCTTCTAAATATGTAATTTACTTTAATTACATTATGTTTAATCTGCCCATGTATGTTCCTGCCTATCAATTATAAAGGCAACACATTGTGCCTGTTTGATTTTGAGCAAGTGCAGCTGGAAAGGCATGTGCAACTCCTGAGCTGACTAATTACCTCTTAATTCAGGTTAACCTGACTCTTCTGGTATTTTTAGCAAGTAAGTTTTTCTGGATTGGAAGGCAAACAAGGGCCCCTACGTAAAAAAACAGCAACAGTGGGTGAGGTCAATGTATTTATGTGAGCAAGTGATACAATTTCTGTCTCAATTCAGAATTCCATAAACTGTATCATAACTATACAGAAAGGACAGACTAGAACAGGAAAGGGAGCTTACTTATGAACCTACTAAAGGGAAATGACAAAGACTAAAATTGGAAAGTATTAGAAACTGCATGGCAACTGAAACAATGAGAAGGGATCACATTTCCCTCTCCTTTAGTCCTTGTACTGTAGATTGTAACTATGACCCCTTGGGCTGGGCTGGATTCCCTAGTGCTGACAGCCACTGCAGTTACACAAGGCAAGGGAGCATGTTCCACTCTCCAGGGTCACAGAAATATAGAACAGAATCATTAGGTGCATTAGACCTTTCAGGTCGTTCTACACAAATAAGGAAGACAGGAGAACGATCCACATCAGTCAGATGAAAGCAGAAGCAGCAACTCCAGTGAGACAAGCCCTACAGGGAGAGGCAATATGTTTTCATTGGACCGATACAGCTGAAAAAAAGCAGGATTTCAGGAACACAAACCTTCCTTCACCAAGCCCAGCATCAATGGAGCAGGGGAGAAACAATGGCTCCTTTCTTTCAAGGAAGGTTAATCACTGCTGTGGAACAAGCTTGGCAAAGATCTTATACTGTCTGAATCCAGCTTTTTTCCCCATGGCATTGATATTTTCAAATTCATATTATTAAAAATTGCTTTATACTAAATTTGTCAACTAGTACAGTGCAGTAAGAATGCAAACTATTTAGCTCTTGAATTCTTAGCAATACCTGCTTGGAGATGAACCCACACCTTTCCCTGCTGCTTAGCACAGGCCTGTTTGGTAAGAGGTGTCTATGTCTTACTGTAAGATTTCTCATCACCCAAAGTTATATCAGCTCCTGCTTATAATTTTTTCCTTTGTGTTCTTAACCCTCTGCAGCTAACATCCCAATCATCTTTGCAACAACTGAACTGTCAAAAGGAAGGCTGAGACTGCGATCAGAGGGAGAGCACCTGTAGGAAAAGAGCAAACTCGTATGAAGCAGAAAAGCTGGTGCTTCTTTCCATCTGCCCAGTTGTAACAGTAGAAAAACAAAGAGCTGCATCTTCAAAATTAGAAGTGAAATTATTTTGCAAAACAAAACATATTTTCACTATATATACACAGTAGCCTTTCATTTATTAAAATAATTTCCCCTTTTTTGTTTTCTAATTAAACAGGGAATTCGGGTTTTGAAAGGCTAAAATAAAATTTTAAGAGGGAAAAAACCCATAACACAAACCAACACCTGCAAGTCTTTAATCCAAAATCTGTTTCTTTCATAATCAAGGCAAGATATAACTATTTAACTGGAAGAAAATCTGTCATCTTGGAAGAAAAATCTTAATATGAAAGGTGATGTGGAGTTAAGTCATGCTCTCTGAATTCCCTTAACTTTCAAGCCTATTGTTAAAAGCAGGAACATAAAAATCACAAAGTTAAAAAGCTCTCACCAATCAGTAAGCCTTTTTCCTTCCCCAAGTACACTGATGAGTTTCAGGCCAGATGTTTCTTAGTCTCTGCTAAATATCTGAACAGTGTGCCAGTGTCCACTATTGCTCAAAAGCAGGCCTCTCCTCAGCAGCCCAACTGTACTGATATATACAGCCAGCTACGAAATCCAGCATCTTTTGATAGATTTTGCAGATTTGGCAAGAAAGATGTGTGTTAGATAATAGCTCAATTCCAAAATGTTAAAAACCACTCTTCTGAAGCTCTTATATAACAAGATATTATAAAAACGAGATTTTACCTTAATATTTAACCAGTATTGACTACCAGTAATATTTTTTTTAAATTTAATAAAAAAATATGGGTAGCTAAACCAAATTTTAATGTTGCTCTAGCCCCAGGCCATCGCTGAGCATTCATTTCATGAAATGAGACAGAGAGAGGATACAGTCCTGCTGAATTGCAGTTCTGTCCTGAAGGTTGTAGACTTCCTGCAAGACAAGCCTCCTTTTCATACATGTAACAGCAGCAAACCACACTCCTTCAACCTCAAGCCTGAGAGAGCAGCTGTTCACCCATCTACAGGAAAACTCCTCTGGCACTCTGCCCCAGAGCCTGCAAGAACTTAGCAAGTTGTACAAAACCCGATGCAAAAGCTGTCAAATGAGTGCCAAGTTACCAAAGTTAAAGACAACACAAAGCTTTATACTGAGTATCTCTTAAATGAAGACACACTTCCTATTGCTTTGGGGAAAATGGGAAAACCTTGTAGATATTATTCTAAAGTGTTTTTGAGGACAAGGCTAGATAAATTACCACCAGTCACTCCCATTTGAATCAGAATAATTTTCTCATTTTTAACTGCCATCTTGGTATCTACAGTTCCATTTGAACTACATCAATGGTAGCTTTTTAAAGAAAAGAATGCTAACATAGCAGGAAAGCACTGCATGGCAGAAAAAGACCAAAGCCTATCCTGTTGATATGACAGTTTAGTCATATCAAGTATGAAGTAAAATGAAAAGCAGAAAGCAAATGCTAGGGCACATATGGGACGGCTTCAATTGCAACAGCTCACACAGGGTGATGGCTACACATTGCTGAAGATGGCAAGGCTCTGATTTCTCTTTCAGGAAGCCAAGACTGCACTTAGCAGTGCACTTACCTGCATTTACCAGGAAAACACATTCAAGTGATATGTAGTGAAAACTAGAATAAGCAAATAAGTATCAGTAATTTTTTGAAGATTCCAGTTCTACCTCAGGATTTTAAATTTCCCTCATTTGTGCCAAAAGTCCAAAAAGTTCAAAATTCCCTGGCATATTCATATGGACAGAAATCCATGTGGTACCATTTTGTCTTATACACACCTAGACCCCCAAAGTTACGTAATTCAAGTAGAAGATGAAAAAAGACAAGAACAACTCATCTCTTCTGCAATAAACATGTATCAGACAAATGATTAAAAATTTATTCCCGCCCTACACATGGTATCCAAAGAAAAAATACATACAAAGATCTATTTATCCCACAATTACACAAGCATCCTGGATTTAATATTTTGAACCATATGACAAAGTTCAAGATACTTTATTTATTAGATACAACAAGTAAATCTCAAAATAGGGTTCTTGAATGCATGAAAGAAAAAAAAAATCACATCGCTTAAGTGACTCCCACACACACATCTTCCAGCACCAGATTATATTTATAATGTACTTTTTTTAATGATGCTGTTAATTTTCTCTTGCAGATCTGCTCTTCTCCTTACAGAGTCTTTTGTATTTCCAGGCATGGTTGTTTAGTTCATTTTACCACTTTATATATATATATATATATATTTACATCCATCTCAAATATTTTTGTCCTACAGGCATGTAATTCAGTTGTTTTCTAGCTGTTTATTTTTTGCAGTCTATCTACATCTCAAAAGAACTTGTGCACAGCACAAATTAATGCAAATGGCTTTCTCAGTGTACATACTGAAGGATATGCATCCAGAGCTTGACCATCTGAACACATCTTCCAGCAGTCCAGGCTGTATTTTTAAACTAATTACAGAGATCTACAAAACTGTAATAAAAAAATCATTCTCGGACCACTACAATGTCCAAGAAACAGTTGGTAAAGATGTAAAATTATCCAGGTATTTGTAACTCTGAACTGGTGTAGAGTGTTACCGTATAAACTTAGGTTACAGAGAGGAGTAACTTTTTCTTAAATCAAGAACTCTGTAGCAGAATAAATAATTTACAAGCTTGAGAAAAGTTGCATTGTTTCCAACACAAATACTTCTTACCTCTATTGTAAAAAACTTAGAACTAAATATTATTTCTGTCCATGGCCGCACAACTTAAATACTTGTTTTTTTCCACACAGTTCCCCTCTTTAAATCTGGTAGAGGTAGATGAAGACAAAACAAACCCCAACATGTAAAGATTAAGATACTGCAATTAAATTCTAACCCTGCAAATCTAGTGAACATCTGTTCTCACCAGATTTACAGAAAGCAGTTATTTTTTCTTCCCTTTTTTAAAATAGAACAGCACTGAACTTCTTCCATCCACATTGTCAAAATAAGTGCCTGATACTGTCATAAAATAATTTTCAAAGCATTTTTTAATTAGAGCAGTAGCAGGTCCCACCTTGCACTCTCCAGTCATTCAGATACATTTCTTAGGACTGCCTGTTGAAGAAATGCTGCCTCACACCCAGCATTTCCCAGACAGCCCCCGGGCCTCACCCCTAAAACGATGACAACAGACAAACCTACAGATCCCACCCGAAATAACTCTTGGGGAAAGGCGTGGGAGCAAGGGAGGTGGTGCTGAAGGCAAGAGAGAGAACTTGGCAACCTTCACACCCATTAAAGATGGTGACCTTTCTGAAGCCTTCTCAAAAATATTTTTTAGCATGGGTATCTGTGTGCGAGGGCTGCAAAACATTTGGTTACTACCACAAAATCAGAGATTTTATTAGGCTCACAGGTATTTACAAGATCTTGTGTAAATCTTCTGTCTTGGTTTTGGCACAGAGAAAATTATAAAGCAGTAACAACATTTTTGAAAACATTAATTACTTCATTAATGTCCTGACAAATTAAAAGAGAAAATTAAGATGAACTGTTTAGATCTGATTTCCTACTTTTCCACTCCTTGGCCTGTGGCTTCAAGCTTTCTGCTTTCCTCTTTACCTGTAATTTTATCTACTTCATCTAAAAATCTATCTGTGTTCAAGGCAGAGATAAGAAAGCATATACAAGAAATAGGAATGAGTCTGGCAACCTTTTTTAAAAATGACTGGACAAAGTATGTTTCCCTCTTCATTGTTCATCAGACAAAAATGAGGAAGCATCACTACATATTAGAACATCTGCATAAAAATGCCTCCAAGTTTCATCACAATGGCAATACTGGCTTGATCACAGAGACAGGACTCTTTTTCTTTCTCTCTCTCTGTATTGTAACTGTAGCCATCATGATCTCATTTGGTATGCAAAAAATATAATTACTTCAGTACAATTTCCACAGCAATTTGAAGTGTGCCTTTTTATCTTTTAAGTTACTGTTTTAATTTAATGAAAACGATAGGACAGACTGAAATGGCAAAACCCCAGCATTTTACATCCTTCAGTTTGTTTGGTTTAGTTACAGAATAACAATCCTGGCAGTTAAACTAAAACCATAGATCTAAGTGGATGAGGCAATTCTGTGCATTCTAAAAATCAATGCACATTTAAATACTTGTTTTCCTTCACAAGTCTTCAGAAACTCTTGCTCTATGGACGCTGGGCCAATTTACTCTTATTGCTTTCCTGCTCACTAAGCTTGAAGTGCGTGTAGGCTAAAATGCCAAACAGTGTGCACAGAATCCCAAGGCCTTGGTTAACAGACAGTGGATCCTTAAATAAGAGGCACCCTCCCAGAAGGGTGATGCAGAACTTGAAATGTCCAAACATGTTATACCTAGACACCTGTTAAGGATAATAGCCAACACCAATATTATTTTTTGTAAAAAGAAACACTTGGAATTTTCATTAGTTCCACCCAAAGCATGCAATGGTACACTGTGTTGACTCAACTCACACAGTTTTCCTGATCTCTGTGGCTGCATTAACTTCCACCTAAAGCCTTTTCACCCCTTTTCACTGCAGTCTGATGGACATGCCAACACTTCCTCAAGGCAGCCAAAGCACGAGTTAAAATTCCTTGCAGGTATGAATGTCAGCAAGTGAACAGCCATTACCTATACAAATCCCAAAGAAAGAAACAAAATGCACTAAAACACAAACGTGCTTTTCCAGCTTCATCATTTAGAATAAATCAGGAATGTTACCAAACAATTTTCCCACATAAATCAACCAATGAATTCCAACATAATTCATCTGGAAACAGAAGAAACGACCAGTGTTACAAAGGATACGTGACAGGTGATGTATTTCCAATGATCCAGTAAATGGACAAGTTTACCATAAAGGCTATTATTCCAGACAGCAGTACCATTATCTGTGGATTAATGGACACAGTCAGTAATCTGACTTGCTTTTGAAAATTTGTAGATACATTCCAAGTTATTTAGTTTCTTTCAAATGTAAAATATCAGGCAAGAAAAACATAGGGAGAACAAAACCAGAAACAGTTTCAAATCAGTACAGACACTGATGATGTGAATAAGCAGCTCAGGGTATGATATCCATAAATTTACACTAATAGAGCCACAGGCCTTTTCTCCTTTACTCTTGGTGAACATTTAAGAGCGATTTGGAAAATCTGGATACTCATTCACATAGAGGTTGTATTCTTCATTTGAGATAAAGTCTTATTTATGGTAACAACAAAACCTATTCCAGCAAAATATCTGATTTTATTACTGTGAACACTTGCTATCCCATTCATAAAATGTAATGCTACAAGAAATGACCCACCACTGAGGGGCACAATCAGCAGTAGTAAGAATATGCCACTGGCTCTTCTTTGGACAGAAGGATACGGAGAGAAACTATAGTCTTCCTGGTCAAAATAAACTACTAATTCTAGAGAAACACCAAAGTTGGCATCTTTCCACAGAAGAGAAGTTGAGAGTGTCCTCTGAGTGGACAGTCAGAACTAGAGCACTTAATACACTAGGGG
This sequence comes from Parus major, assembly GCF_001522545.3. NCBI lineage: Eukaryota > Metazoa > Chordata > Aves > Passeriformes > Paridae > Parus > Parus major. Next base: position 33,190,932 of record NC_031773.1, on the reverse strand, counting down.
AAGCTTCTGGATTTCAATATTTTCCTGTTGTTCAGATGCCCTCTAAATAGAAACAAGAAATAAGGAGATAAATCAATTGACTGACTCACTCCTCTCAGAGGAAGTGGGGCAGACTCAGTAAGGAGCTTTTTGTCCTGCAAATGCCCCTCTCATCTCACCATAGCCAGCAGCTGTACAAAAATCTGTTTCACAAAGAACCAGATCTTACAATCAGATTTAACTACATCAGTGATAATTATTTAAATAAAGTCAGCAAAAGCCTTACCACAGCAGAAAGTGTCCAGGGCCCAAATATTCCCCCTTCTCCAAAGACTGGCTCGAAGAAGGGTATGATGAACAACAACATAGCTGAGGACATTGGTGCCTGATAGTACAACAACTGCATAGAGTTTACCTGCAACTCATGCTGCTTAGCGCCTACCCACTAAAATCAAAAGAGAAAGCTGTTAAACATCAGGAAAAAAAACCAAATCATGAATTGAAAAACCTGAGCAAAAGCAAACTGGCTACTAACACAGAGGGAGTCTCACGTGGTCAATACTACTTAAACAGGCCACTGAGCCTCACCTTTGCCTCACTGGAGGCCCCATGTGTTTGTCTCTTTCAAGTGAAAAAGTCATGAGAGGAGAAAATTGTATGCAGTGGAAAGAGAGCCTAAACTTCATTTTTCCCATACCCTGGGGGTAAAGTTTCGTACTTGAGGAAGAACAAATACGTGGAGCTGGGAAGAAAATAGCAACTCCCCTTTATTTTCAACACAAATTCCAGATCCTGCCTGTGTTGGAGCTGAGTATCCTTGCCTAAACAGGGACTGGATTCTGTTCCTTTCTTCTTATTTTCCTGTACATACAAGCTAACAAAACCAGTACACATTTGTCTTTTGCCAGTTCATTCCAGATTTAACAATTTCATTTCAATATTGAATATAATTGACTCTAACTTAAATTTTTAGGATTGCACAATTTCACAAATATTACTATGGCTATGAAGACAGATGTCACAGCCAAAAGGAAGCATCTTTGTGTTGTGCTGAAAACTGACATTTAATACTTACTTAAATCACATTAACTGGTAATAGGGATGGCAGCATACAAACTTGCTCAGGTTTTTTTGTCTTTTTACCCAAGTACCATTATTTCTCCAGTATACGCATCATCACTTAATGTTCTTATGCAGCACCTCTTTCTTCCTCCTGCCCCACAACAGGTCAAAATACCCTTATTTATCACCTTACACACTATGGGTCAAAGAGCGTCATTTTGTTTTGAGGCACAGTACACCTGGTACAAAGAAATTCGCGTTTCAATCTATCACATCAACACGACAGGAGTTTCTAATTTAGGAGGCTCTTACAGTCATGGTCAATAACAAATCGGGCAAGATATTAATACAATGTTACAGCAGAAGGGGCTGAGGCAGTCCTTGGACATATCAATTTCTAACACAATAATTATCCAGAAAGTGGATTGTGTTTATGTACTAATCCACCCTTTCCAAAACCACATTAGAATGAGAGAATGTGTATAGTCGGAACTGAAGAAAGATACTGATAAAATGTAAATCGCTCAAGGATTTATCCATGGGATTGAAGGACTGGAAAACATCCTTTCTAGGGAAAAAGCTGAAAATCAAGGCACTTGCTCCAACAAGGAGAATATCTGTTCCATCTAGAAAAAAGGAGTTTTACCGCTAAAGCAATCTTCGCCCCTTGACCATGACGCTCACGTTAAAGACGACACTCCAATTTTTAGCAGCAAGGCCAATCAATTAATTTAGCAGGGGTTATGGCGGATTATCATAATTTGGTGGGGGTTTTTAGAAAGAAATGACGGGGCACGGAAGGCTTCCAGGGAGGCTGGCTGCTGCCGCGAGGCGATGACAGCAAGGGGCAGCACCTGGGAGCCCAAGCACCGCATCGCTCCCGCGCCCCGCGCCGCTACCCACCACTTGGTACAGGGAGGTCACCAGCACGCCCAGGGTGGCGAACGCTATCCCCAGAACGCTGAACTTCACGTCGTAGTAGGAGTTGAGGAAAACACCCAGCGTGATGGGGACCTGCGGGGGGGGACACGGCGGTTTTAGGCAGGGTCGTTGCCCTCAGCGCTCCCCTCCCCGCTCCCGTCGGCCCCGCCGCCTCCTCACCAGGGTCAGCTTGATCCGCAGAGGGAAAGTCTTGCCGTAAGCCACGCTCTGGATGACCACGATGACCGGCGTGGTCATGGCCTTGGCCAGCTGGTAGGTGCCGATGGTGTTGCTCTGCAGGGAGAGGTTGGTGAAGACGACGAAGCCGCAGAAGCTGAGGGCCAGCGGCAGCACCTGCGCGGGCTGGAGGCTTTTGGGGGAGAAGGCTCCGAGCGCCTGGCACAGGTAGAGGCCGAGCCAGGTGATGGCGAAGTGCACCAGGGTGAGGCTGAGGTTGGGGAAGCCCAGCCGCACGTACAGCCACTTGTTCAGGAAGACGATGCAGATGGAGGCGGCCAGATTGACCAGCAGCCCCGCCGCCAGCCGGCCCTGCGCCGGCAGCCAGCCCATGGCTGAGGCAGCCCGGCGGCCGCCCGCACCCCGGCCGGGC